>NW_017275207.1:1951562-2031562 GCF_001594065.2 Cyphomyrmex costatus
CCCCCCCCTCCCTCACTCGCTTTCTCTATCTTCTTTTCCCTTCCTATCTCTTTCTCACTTATTTGCACACCGATCCAAAATGGGTCGAGAGAACGCAACCGTTGCTATTATAACGCTGCTACCTTCGTCCCAATCACTCGTAGTTGAGGTCTGGCCAAGTTTCAATATATTACGCAGTGTCTCAATGAGCTGAAGCCAGTCGGTATGAAGTGCCAAGAAGGCGGCAATTGCGTATCGACTTAATTAAGAATTAATAGTATTCCTTCTTTCAAAACAAATTAATTCACTTTCATCCACGGTTTACATTTCAATTATGCTATTTTTGTGTGCCGGATATCCGTAATAGTTTCAAAATTCAATAGTAATCCTTATTTTTACAAAATGGTTTTATAATATAACGAATTATGTGCGTAATGGTATTTATTGCATCACATAATCATTAACTATTTTTTTACAAAATTTTTCTTATCTTTCAATGTAGTTAAATACAGTAATTAGAAAAATGAAATTTGATAAATTAGATATATCAATTTTTAATTAATTTTTTAATTAATTGGAGTGAATTTTTATACGTAACTTATGCATAAATTCTGAGCAAAATCGTAAAGTTTGTAATATATTCTTGTAAGACTTATAAGAATTTTTAAGTGCTTTAATAACCTTTATACAATATCTTTATAGATTGCTTCTTACTAGCCATAAGATTTACAAAAAATCATAAATATTTTGAATTATCGTACATGTTACAATACATAAAATTAGGGCCAAATTCTTATAGTCGCTTCTGAAATCTTGTGTATGCGTGTGTGAGTCTCATCTCCGATTTCAAATCTCAAGATTTATATCTCAAATCTTAAATTTTAAATGTCAAATCTCCAACCTAAATTTGACTTCATGCTTTATTTCGTCACAGTCATAAAAAACTGAATTTGATGATTAACTACAAGCACTGAAATTTAAGTCGGAGATTTGACATTTGAAGTTTAAGATTTGAGATTTGAGATTAGATACAAAATTCAAGACTTGAAAAACTATTATGAATTCGGGTTTTAGAATACTAGACATAGGTTCTTAAAAATTTTACGAGAGTAAGTTACAAGTCTTTTACGATTTTACTTAGAATTCATCCATTAATATAAAGTTATTATTAAAGAAATTTAAATACATATGGAACATATAATACATAAATAACATATAAATAATACATAAATGACATATAATACATAAATAATATTTAAACAAGTTTTAGAAAATTAATATTTAATTTTTTTAAATATATGTTCATACTTTTTAATTGACTTTGATCGATAGTATCGTAAAATGGACATTTTATTCCTTAACTTTATTATAGTAAAGTGAATAAAAGTTGTTAAGCGACGTAACTGTTCTAAGGACGTAAAGTTTCTAAGGTTTGATAATGTTTATAGTTATAGATAATGTTTGTTTACGAAGGAAAATATTATATTTCCTCTCAATTTACAACATCAGAGTGCAATAATAAAGTTAGATGACATAATGAGGTAGCTGTATATATTTCATAAATTAATTTTCTGTGTACTGCTTCTCTTTGCCGGAAATGAATAATTTAATAGAGCGACGGCATTACGCTTATCTTTGCACTATAAACGAGCGCAGAAATATAGTTATTCTTTGTGATACAAAGGAATAAAGGTATAAAATTATGTGCGTCTTCGTCTTTGAGATTTTACCACTCTAATTTTAAACCGATCATTTTAATGCGCATTGTTATTCTACTGGTACACTTTAATTTGTCATTTGCTATAATTTTAAGATTATATATATAATTTCTCGTAGGCATACATGTTAGTTAATTTAAATAGAAGCCAATAGATTTCATTGTTTCAACTATTAAAACGGTAAAATTCTATAATATTTAACCTATATAAAAAATATCAATACGCATTAAGAAAAAATTTGACTATTACATAAACTATTACTATTACATCATTAAATAACTTAATCTTTTCTCAAGAAAATGTTATTACAAATTATTTACCATTATCGTGAAATATTTTGATAATGTTTTTAATTTATTTCTTTGAAACTGAATGAAAATTAACTTCCAATCTTCAAGATTTATCCAATAAATTGTTTTCATTTGTGATATGATAAAATATAATAAAGTGATTAAATAAAACATCAAAAATTATTACAAAACTGATTTTGTTAATAATGAATCTCTCAATTGATATTTGAATATTTGAATATGTATAAATAAAAACTTTTAATTTATATTAAAACAATATTATATTTTTATTCTACATATTTATATTACTTGTTTAAAATCTATCCTGTTTTTATTTTTATTTAAATGTTTATTTAAATTTTTGTTATTTAAATTATATTTATTTAAAATTTTTGTGGTTAAGGAAATATCGTCATAATATTAATTGTATAATTATAATTATTGCTGTATATACGTGGTTTTAATAATAATAAGATTGGAAATTATTTTAATTTCATTCTGAGATGTTTAATTTTTTTACATATTTATTGTCTAGGATTATGATTGCGTTGTACACAACGCTATAATTATAAGTCAAATATTTAAATAAAATAAATTTAAATAAAAACTGTCATAAATTATAACGCTTGTCTAGGTTAACGTTTCATTTTGTTATCTTTTACGGCAGCAGCGTCTTTTTTCATTATCGTCGGAACAGCAAGGGGCGTTGAATTCGGCACAGTCGGCATTTAAGTCCCTGTCCTATAAAAACCCGGAGCAACTTGAAGCTCTTGTGGTTCCCTTATTGCTCGGATTTCTTCAAAATAAAGGAAGCATTTTCTTAGAGAGCGTGCTGGAAACATCGGCAAGAGGTAGAAGATGAGGAGGGCGCGGCGTGGTACGTTACTTTACGAGATGTAATTCGTCGAGGGTGTGACATGTGACACGTAAGAGCTCAATCTTTTCGCTCTGTTCCCCACAAAAATAAAAGGAAACTTATCCGCCTGTTTCTCCTTCGTCGCACTTTTTTCTTCGGCTGACATTTGATGTTCCTTCCAGAGAAGCCGAAACTCCTGGTTGGCAGCACTTTTCAAAACTGACGAAAGAAATGCGGCGATTTGTTATTTGCGCAAGGAAACCTCCAAATTCCCTGAGGAGAGACGAGCACTAGAGTAGCAGGTACTAAAGAGTTGCTTTATGAGAAGTAATTCATTGCAGACACGACACAACGAGGGCTTGATCTCTCCTCACGTCTTCCGAAAGTCAGAAAGTGAGAGGGCGATTTTTCTTCTTTTTTTTTTCGATCTTCTTCCCCTTTTCTTCCGTCTCGTTTAATAGTCGAGCTCGCGCTTCGCTCGTTTCATTTTGAGCTGTCTATTGACACAAGTTTCTTGAACTAAAGGCAGGTTTCTCGAACTATAACACTTAGAAGGATTGAATGCACCTGCTGAGAAGAAAAACACAGAGAGAACATTTCTTGTGTAGATAATTCCTCTTAAGAGGAATTATCTACGTAAGCGCAAACTTTGTTCTAGATTGAGAATGTTGGGTAATTAGTAATACGACTAAGAAAATGCTGATTTCTTATTATAAATTAAGATTAAATTAAATTGGCAAGAAGTTTTTGTTTCGAAAATATATTTATATCCTTAATGTTAATTGCAATTTGTTGTATATAGCATATGGAATTAAATTTTTACTATGGACGACATAAATTTTAAATTCTACTTCAACAAATAGTCTGTAGTAATTGCGTTTATCTTTAATTTAGTCAGAATTAATTGTATATTTTGTTTTAATTATACTTATTATCGATTTATTAATTATTAAAAAGTCAATAATAAACATTAATATGAATCATATGAAAAAAAATTAATATTACAATTTCGACTTGGTTCACTTCTTCTCTATTATCTATTTTTTTTTGTGAAAGTTGATGAAGTTATTTCTATTCAGACATAACATAAATATTATTCAATTGATGTATGTATGCAATGAAACATTTAATAATGTAATATATTTTTTCTTTTATTTTTTATTTGGAATTTAGAACATTGACAGGTGCTTTATGAATCAGTATTTAACCAATTTTGCAAGGCAAAATTAGCTGTAATCTAAATGTACTGTAATCTAACGAAAAACTAGAGAACTATTACAATAAACTTACAAAATTTTGTTCAGTCAATAATCGATCTGCTCATTGTACAAGTGGATAAATTGTGATATCTTGTACATTGAAACTTTAGAAACGTGCGTTCTTACGAAAAATTAGTAAAGAACTTTCATCTACAATAACTCGCGTGCATCAAGTCGCGTGTTTTTCGCATGCTATTTTCATATAAATAATTTCAACCTTTTTTTTATGTCAATTATCATATAAGTTTGCATTAATATTGGAAATTAACAAACAATCATAAAATTATATACATTTAGAACGTATTTTAAGTTGATTCTGGCGTATTTTTCGAATTATTTCCATAGAAATTGCAAGATAAGGGGAAGAAAATTGTTTTTAGGGACACGCGCAAAATGAGGAAGCGTGAATTGTCAGCGTATGAATGCACGCGCGGAACGAATAATTCTGATTGACGCCACAGGGAAAAAAGAAGAAAAATTATTTGCACAACTAGTTTATTGGCAGATCCAATTTCCGGATCAACGATGAACCGTGACCGGCGGTCGAAGTATGCTTTCTATCCTACAGGTACACGCGATCCGTTTTATGGCGGATATGTGAGAGCCGAGCTATTCGTGCGCTCACACGGACTGTTTTCCTATGAATTTTTAAATCGCGCTCTTTTCTGTTTAAACAAAGCTAACGTGAGCTCAGAGACAATCGTTTCGGAATTTGCAATTTGTAGTGGATCATTATTCAAAATTCATTACCACAATCAATTGGAACTATTAACAATTTTGTAAATGTTTTGCAAAACATTTATCTAATTAGTTCGTAAGTTAAATTTTCGATCATTAAATTATTTTTACCAGTAGATATTTTCGTTAAGTCAGTTGACAGTATGAAAGAAGTTACTATGTGCACAGCACGTATATTCCAGACGAAATTGTTACACTTTGAGCTAGAAAGCTGTAAGTTCAAAGGAAACGATGGGCGTGCCGCCAAGAAAATAGTAGCTTAATCGTTACAACTTGGCACTCAATTGCAGACTGAAGAGGAAAAATATCCAGAAAATCTAATTAGTCAGAAGAGACATTACAATTATGTGTCGTGAAAAGAAGATCTTTTTGTAACACAAATTAATATAATAATTATATTTGTAAAATAATTAATATAAATTTGATTTAATAGTAATTATACATATTTTTAGATACAATCTTAATAAACTTAAATACATTTTGATTTATAAAAAATTAATTCTAATTTTAAAAATCATATAAAATTCTTTCTTCAATTTTGATTTATTAATTTAAGAAGCGTTGTCTCTTCATATATAATTTTAGTTATTAAATGTCAGTTTTCATTATTTTACATTTGTTGGATTATTCCTCATACAAGAAGTGTAACAAGCGTTGTATTTTTAAGTCGACTATTTAGGAACATAATAGCTTAATCGTTGGTTATACAATAGTTAATTTCAAATTAATTTTGGATTAATTCCATGTCGACTTAAAAGGAAGCCGACTAATCCCTGTATATCTCTAAGGAGTCCTTTCTAAAGGTGTAAAATAGTATTTCTGGATTTTCACACTTTTCGTCCCCAGAGGAGAATCCCAATGGTACTTTGATGTACATTTCTTTAGAATACGTACCTGTGCGCTTGAATTTCACAGTTATCTGTTCTTATTCTCTTATTCTTCCTCCTTCACGCTATAATTACCTGTGTGCTAATGTACTTTTTATTATCATGGTTTTACTTTCTTTATCTGAGCTAGTCATCAAATGAACAAAGAATAAAAAAGTTATTATTTTTTCCCCGCAATCTATTATATTGTAAATTCTTTACAAAATAATCCTTAGTTGTTACATCGTTCTTTAACATTGCTGTGATCATCTGATTTGAATTATTAATAAATTTATTCTATATATATTAATCATTCACATAATATATACTTGCAAACGAAACATTTTGAAATACCTTATTATACGTTTACAAAAATTGTTTGATTCTTCATGTGGTTGTTGTACACATATGTATATGTTGTATGTGAGTGACAATTGATTAATGTTGGTAAATTATTTGCCAAAATAATGCTACCGGTAACGACAGTGCATATGGAAAGAATGGCTGTAAAAAATGGTTCGTGTAAATACATCTGAAGAGCTGGTGTCACAACACGAGCAGGAGGAAAAATTACTCGCACAGGCAGTCTATTGCCAGATTCAATTTCCGGATCGCCGGACTACTGTGCGCGTTACGACCGATTGTATATATGGTGCACGCGTGCACGTGACTCGTTTTACGAGGGATGTGGGAACGATTCATATTTTTTTCTTTTTTTTTTTTATACTCGTGTATAGACAATCACATCTTTTTAATACCAGTTTCTCTTCTTTCAGTATGACTCGTTTGCAAAGTTTAACTAAATAAATCTCAACATTTTCTGTCAAAAAAGATCGTCAAATATACGTACATTTACATGATATAAGAAGTCAGTGATAAATGGAAGTGAGTTAAAAATGTTTCGATACATGAAAAGAATTGGGCTTTTATGTTGAATCTATAATTCGATAATTGACTTTTAATTAATGATTTTAAGAAGTCAGTAGAAAATGAAACGCAATAAATACTAAAATAGGACAAAATGCAGAAACACAATATATATACTACGTTTATTAAATTTAATTTCGTACTGAAAAGGAAATGGAAATTGAAAACAGCTTACATATACTTATAATGACTTTTAAAATATAATGCTTCTATTATACATCAAGGCAATTTTCTAGTTACATATCTCAATTTTCAAATGTAACAGTTATAAGACAAAGATAACTTTTTCAGTACTTTGCAATAATATTAAATATGTCTGATTTATTTAATGCGTACGCTTACCTATTGCAGATTTGCGAGCATTTCGTAAAGCACCATGTTGCATTCGAACATTCAAAGTCGTCGTCGGTTATTGCTCCTTAAATACGGGACGCAACGGGCAAGGTATTTAGCATCGTGGCGTCACGTTCAGACTGGAAACGCGGCGGTGTCGTACGTCGCGACGTCCTATCGAATGTATAATTCAAATTTCGTCGTATGAATAATGTGCAATGATGCACTAGGGTCGAGGCAGGGGGAAAAGGAAACGGTAGGAGGATCTGGCCAGTGCTACGAGTGGAGGAGTGCCTTGCTCCCTCCTTTCGAAGTAACGTAATAAATAATAGAGGCGGGGGTGGTCCGTTCCCTTGGTGGCCCCTTCAGGCAACCACCCTACTGTCGCGTCCCATTGCTGAAATATTCAGCAGTAGTAATGGCCTGGAACTCGTCGCCGTCCGCAAACCCACCTGTCGTTCGCGTATCAGAATCGGGCGCTTGTCGCACCGATCTTGCGGCTCCTGATTGCTATTGATTTTCCTGCCGCAAGTATGCTATACGATTTTTGCTATTGGCTGTGGTAAATTTATCGAGGACAGGAATACGATTGCAATTACCAGACGTTCGTAAAAGTACAGCAGCTTCTAAAGTTTTCGAAATTACAAGAATGTGAAAGATTTTATTGACGTTCTTTATAAAATAGTTAAGTATCATTTTTAAATCTTGATAATTATAAAACAGAGAGAGAGAGAGACACTTGTAAAATTTTGTTAATAAATTGAAAGATGTTAACTTAATAATATATAATTATATAATATATACATATATACACGTTATATGAAAATTATATTTATTTATATATAAGATAAAATTTCTTCTTTGCGAGAATTATTGATCGCATCATCAAATGTAAGATTAAGAATGTATCAGATGTATCTATAATTTCTGCAATTAGAATAGGAAATTTATTCCTTCCGTATAAAAATGAATATTATATGTGTATATGAAACAATTTAATAAGGTCAATATTTATATTCAACAATTTTTTATAATTTAAATGAACATTTTCTGATTTTATATCTTAATTACTTTTTATTTTTGAAAAACATGTGTACGTACTTCTTATTGAAATAATTTTTGATCTAGATTCTAATTCGTTGCCAAATTTTTTTATAATTATTTAATTTTTTAAATATGTATAATACATCTCTAATGTATTTATTTATTATATAGGTTTTTTAATTAATTTATTCGAAAACATAATATTCGGAAATGTTTAATATATAAATATTTTATAACATAATTTAATTAAGACAAGTATGAAGAAAGTAGCAAGTTATATTTACTGCTGACGTTTCTCTTCAGCTTTTCTGAAGATTAATATGATGACGTCATTAACGAACTTAGTATGTTGAAATTAACTTCGATTTACTCAAGCGAGAAGCTCATTTGAACTAACTTGCTCGTAATACTTCCATTAATTAGAAACAACCAACTTATCGCACACGAGCCATCGAGGACGTTGGATAATCCCAAAAGAATTATAGGCGCATCGACGAAGAGATGATCGATAATCCGGCTACGCGTACCTACGTACCGCGGCCGAGTTCATAGCCGAAGTTTCTCATCGAAATCTCTTCTTTTCGATGGTGAACTTTGCCAACTCCTCGCTCCACCCCCGAGGGCGACTCTGGGGCCGCGAGTTCACCTTTAAATTTCCCAAGCTAGGCAAAGTGAGGAAGCCCGTGCCGCGGCTCGGTAGCTGCCCAACTTCCCTGTATATGCGCTTGACGTTGGAGCTTAATTCTATGGAGCGGTCCAAAGAGAACGATGAAGAACTTCCTGCGTCGACCGTAAAACTCGGACTTCCATATCGAGTCTCAACCTCGGAACGTCTTTAAGATCGCGAGGTCGCGATGTTGCTGCATTCCGCTTTACTAGCTTTGATTCGTACTTCATTGTTCCAACGATCTGGGCTTTCCATCGTCGCGCTTTGATGATACCAATTAGTGACGGATGCCAACAAACTGCGGCGTTTTTGTGGGGCTTCGCGTGCCGACCACCCCGGTCGTTTTTCGATTTCTCGGAACACCACCGAATTGGGCGCCATCTTCATTTTGGTTCTTGAATCTCGTCGTCTCTCAACAGAGGTATTTCCATCACGTAAAAGGCCCTTTAATCCACGTTTTCCAATTTTTCCGCTGTCAACTTTAGCCTCCTACCGTTCTTCTCAACCATCTACACATTTCCAACCCTCTCTTCCTCTCTACTTCTCTTTTCCTAGTGCTCTCGTTCGATCTTCCTTTTTTATCCTTCAAGCGCATATCCTCTTGGTAGCTAAGCTGATGGTTCATGCTTGAGAGAATGAGAGGATGCCGCTTAGGAAGGACATAGGGTAAGTAAAGAGGCGCGGAAAAGGGGAATAGACTGGTACCAATCTGCATCCTTTCCGGTATGCGGTAATTCGGAGCATCTCCGATAATAGAAATTCACGGTGTGAAAAGGCACATGTCTGCGTACATGGTACATAAGGTACGCTCCTTTCATAGGGCTTTTGATGTCATCGAAGCTTCTGACGTGCTTCTCCTTGAGTTCGTCGTGGATTAAATGATTTTCGCACGAACGCGTTAATCGCGCAATTAGAGAGAAACGTATTCTAAACAGCAATAAATACTGATGGTACAGTGTAATTATAAACTTAATGATTCTTTTATTAAAATACAATGTTAATACGATATTTTACAAAGAAGAAACAAATTGTAAAACATTTTTTATTAAAAATGAAAAAATAAACAGAAACACATTGTATCCTTGTATTAATTATTGCTCTATATATTAATTTATTTACATTTGTGGATGTGCCATTTATTTACAAAAAATTAATAGTTTTTGAATGGAGAATTATGAAATGAGATTAAGAGTGTTTTGGATTGATTAAAAATCTTAATTTTAAACTAAGGTTTTTCCTATATATGTGAATTCCTATTTATTGCATTTAATACAGAATGCATTCTACCGGTAATGATAAAAAGGTAGTAGGTATAAACCTCTATATATAGTACACGAAACGTTACTCCGAAGTTACAACGCGTTTTGCTGATATAAGGAAATGGCGCCCCATGGGAGAGCGATGGGTTTCAGCGGAGCTGGCGTGGAAAGAGATTAAAGGATTCCGGAAATAATCTAGCAGAGTTTTTATCGAATCCCTGCTCATGAAGCTGCACGATACTGCAGACGTCCTAAAGAAAAATATGTACGTCTCTATGATAAATAGACGCGCAATGACATTACATTGAAACTGGCTCCTCGCCACCCTCAGGTGACAATGATGGAACTGCCATCCTCAACTGCGCAGTCTAACCACAAAAGGGAGACGCGAGGCTATAAGATATAGCACGGTCATTACGCCAACATTTTCTAGCCAGATCGATTTATGACCTCACGCAGCTTTTGTTTTGCTTGTTGCGTTAAAATAGTTTTTGCCATGCTATTGCTCTTGCGATTAAAAATAGAAAGACACAGTGCACAAGCATAACAAAGAATCATCTTGATAAGATATACTAAATTTTGCAATATTAACGTCTCGCTCATTTTAGTTCTCCGTTTATCTCCAATTTGCAGAAACGTAAATTATATCAAATCTTGAAGAAAGAAACAGAAATAGTAACAACAATGAAATTGTATTTAAAAATATTACGTACTTTATACTATTTTTAAATACGATTTCGTTCTTGTCACTATTTTTATTTCTTTTTTAAGCTGTGATATATAGTTTATATTTTTACAAATTGGAGGTAAACAGGAGCGAAACTAAAAAGAGCGAATCGTTATTATAAAAATTATTAAATTATGTCAAGATGAGTTTTTGTTACGCTTGTGTGTGTGTGTGTGTGTGTGTGTGTGTGTGTGTGTGCACCGTTCTTTTATTTTTAATGCAAGAGCAATAGAGCATGACAAAAACAATTTTAACGCACTTATACCATTATACGTAGATGAAATGTACAATGGAATAGAATAGAATTTATACAATGCAATTTATACAATAATTAATTCGAAATACATATATTGATAAAAAAAAATACAAAAACAGTATATTACACACAGAATCTGATTTTAACATTTTCATTTTAATTAATAGTTTTTAAAAGTTATTTCTACGCGGTAAAAAATAATTGATCGAAGTAACTTCTTTTCCGACTATTTCCTCTCTTTTATTCCGTTTAATTTGTGACTCAAGATGTAAATTTGTGCCGAAAAAATCCAAGAGTCATGGGGGCTAGGTACATTTACTACTCGTTTGGACACCATCGATCGACCACGAGCGGTATATGTAGCTTCCGTGTCCACAGGCTTATGCTTGTGAAAGGGAATGGGGTAGTTTCATGCGTGGTCGCGCTTAGCCTGCCCTTATCGACGTAGCGTGGAGAAGAGCCGCGCGCACGACCGATGATCGAACGAATGGTATCAAAGCGACCGAAGTACGATTGGACGGTCGCCAGCTGGCCATATAATTGAATATCGCGTTCCCCTCGTGTAGCTGCGGTGTCGGCCGATGCTGCTTAAGCGTTTCGCGCTACGTGCATAAATCAGGACAATTAGTTGCGCGCCCGTTCCTCACAGTCGCGCTAGAATGTCGCGCTGCATTTACCGCGTTCCAGCTTTGCACGCGCTCCTTCGAACTTATGTTCCGTGTTACGATGTTGCGCGCGTCTCTTAATGAGGGAAACGCGTAAATTAGTGCAATTGATGTATACCGCGACGATCTATTTAGGCCTTTTCAGGCTACATTAACCCGGGCGCAATAAACGTTATTAATTAATCTTCAAAACAACGTCCATATACTTACATATCTCATTTGTAACGCTGCTCTCAGCGTTAGTAAATTACAATATATCAAAGATATTGCAAACGCTGATGAAGCTATTCTATTAATTTAATTTTATTATAAGCTAGATTTATATTGTTTCCATTAACTATTCCAATTTCCGTTCTGATGCTAATGCCTTTACTTCACTTACTTTTACTTAAACATTAAGAGCATTTACGAAGCCCGATTACAGGATTACATTTATGAATTCACTATCTCGGAGAAGTTTAATCTTTCCTGAGATATTTCGTAGGAGATTTGCATCGTTCTTCCGAACTTCTTTTGATTATTTTTAATATTTAGTAATACGAAAATGCAATTACTTTAATTTTCTTAAAAGTGCTTTATGAATTCTTTTAATTATTTACGAAATATATTTTATTAAATATAGAATGAATTTTATGTCACGTCCAGAGAAGTTAAATCTTAGGAATAAAGGTATGATAAAAATGTAGGTAAAACTTAAATATTTTAAATATATATATAATTTTACTTTTTTCTATTTATAGCGACTCCTAACCCAGTTAACGTGTATCGCTTGTTATATGTTTTATATGCATTACCTGACTCTAATGTTTTCATAACCGTTAAAAGACGTATATTAGAAAACGTACATAAAACCAACATGTGCTATACTTGGAAAGTAATTTCAACACGATCGGAAAGAACATCAATTTCAAATCAATTTTGCTATAAAACACTTTTCCCTTCCTCTAAACAATTTACGGATAGCAAATGACTTATTGCCTGGGTCGAGAGAGATGTCGGAACAGTTATTTGACTACCTGTACCAGTCTAATCCTTTGCCGCGCTATCTGTCTCCGCCCGCATCGCAGCCCCAGCGGGAGGAGTCGGACGAGTTTACACGAGATATACGTCGAACGCGCGTGCGATGTTGATCGTTTGCCAGGCTGCTAGGAATTATCATCCCCTGGATATACTCGGAATGTATCGGGCACCGAGACGACTGCACGCGCAGGTTTGCCGACATTACGCGCGAGCAAAGATAACGCTGGGCTGGTCGACAACGCGCTCGTTGCTCTCTTATTTGAACGCGTCTCCCCATCGCCGGCAAGAAATTTATGTTCTATTTACCAAGGTTTTATGCGCTGGCTTCTAAGGACCGTGACGGGGCTCTCGAAAGGTCTACGTCGGTTATATATCACACAATGCCACCATAAGATGCTTGAAGAGCGCCTTTAACGTAACATTGTGCATTCTACTTTAAAACGCGAGGCTGCTACTTTAATTTTGCAAAATTTTCTTCATGTACAGCCTCATCATGTTTCATCGTGCTATTTACATATGCAATTTTTATTTATAATTATATTGATCTTTTGTAGCAGATAATATCATTTATCTTGTAGTATTTTATACGTATTATTTATTATTTTTTTCTTATATCCATCAAGTCTTCATCTCACTTGAGATCTTTCTCGATCTCCTTTTTTCTACCTCTCTTCTCTCATCTTCGCTTAATCATAAAATGATAAATTACTTTTTAGTTTGCATAAGATTCGTTGGAAAGATAACATATATCTTTAACATACCTTACATCTATTGTAATTATCAGTGTATCCTAGAATATTTATAAGATTTGTTCTATACTCTTACAAATATATGCACAAAATCATGTATATAACGAATATATTATTTAATTTTTGTTAAGTTAAACAGATATAATTCAAAACTTCGAATATAGGTAAACTTAACGAATCTATTTTTCTATCTCAATGACTTTATGATATAATAATGGAATGAACACCGTTACCAACAGACTCACATTTCAGTCAAGAAACTCACCGATTTCTGCAGACAACTTGTCTCGAGTTTCAAAGCATTTGAACGAAAATACGTATGTTTTTAAATAAATTTTGATAAAATTAATTTGTCGCTTGCTATTGTCTTCATACAAAACGTCTGTTAAATTACGTTCAAGTGCTTTGAAAATTAAATTTTAATTTGAACTGATAGACATTCTCAACTGAGGTAATTTACAGTAAGATGTAAAACGACATCGAGTCGTATGCTATTACCAGCCAAATATTTCTGTCGCGAAGGCACCGAGAAATGTCAGCCTGCTTACGTAATTAAGTAGAGAAGGCGGCTACTACGATCTGCCAATTTCAAGTGACGGATGACGCTGTGAGCAACGAGTAAAATTAGCCCTACGCGTTCATGTCAGCGAGCTCGGTCAGAGGTACAACTTATCTTCTCACTTAGATCAAAATTGACATTTCCTCTGCGAGTTTAAATCTTTTATCTTTTTTGAATTTTAAAATAATTTTTTATAATGTATGAAATTGCAAACATTGTTCTATTACAATTGCGACAATGATAGCTTTTAATAGTTCTACGTATAATTATACGAGTCGCTTTCTTACTTTAAAAGTGACCCAATTTAATAAACGTAATTTTTTAGTTACATCCTCGATTACATCCTAAATCAATTAAGTAAACATTATTCTATTAATCATAAAAAAATGAACTAACTTAATTCTTTAAAATCTGTTACAAAAAAAGAATATTATATTAATATTCTTTCTGTTGATATTATTTTCAAGTCAATAACTTTCTATTAAGTTAAAAAATAATCTCAATAACAACCGAGTCGATTTTCATTTGCCTGTTCTTGGGAACAACTTACATCGTTTTTTATAACAAAAGAAGAGAGTCAATAAGAAGATTACATTTTATTGTTTTTAAAAAATAATGTTTCTTCTTTCCTGGAAATCTTAATTTTTGAAATAAGAGCGTATATACACACACACATATATATATATATATGTATGTTAATACGTAATAAATATGTATAGTATATTATTTTTTTTGCAGTACAAGTAATTGAAAGATTAGCGTCGTAATTTAAAATTAATTAACGATGTAGCAGGAAAGCGTCAGGATAAATACAGATTTCGTAACGATAGTGTTTACAGCGATAACGATATTAAAATTGAGGACACGTCGCTGGACTCGCGAAATTTCAATTAATGCAATGTGCATTAAATACGGCGTTGGGAATTAAATACTGTATGTGTCGCGCGATATTGGACTGACGGGTCGGGAAAATATTGCACCGTGACATTTTCATTGTCGGCCATCTCTGAACATTGCCGAGTACAATACGCGAGTATATACAAAATAAAAAATATATTTATTTTGCTATAATACTACATATTTTTTTATGTTATTATAATTTTCAATGATGTAAAAAGATGCGCACTCATCAATTTTTATGCACTCCCCGCGAATGTAAAAATATCACATATTTTTATATGTGCGATAGAGTTCGTCTAAGTAAGTAAGAGATTAGATTCGACCTCGATTTATCCGTAGATTCAATGCACGACTTGCTTAAAGGTGTATGCAGATATGTTATAAGAAAAATTGTGAACAATTTTTATTAATATTAAAAAAATCATTTACTATACAAAATATGTCTCTTCTGTTAGAAGAGAAATATTACTCTAATCTTATTAATTGATGCAATAAGAAATGAATGTGTGATTTTGTTTGCGCTTCAGAAATCTAATTTTTAATTATACTTACATAGGTATATATATATAGGGGTATGTCTGCCAATTGGTAATTTAATTTCTATGAAATACAAATTTTCGGAACTATACTTCTTGGAGAAATAGTACACATTGCTATATTAAATACTTTGACTGAACGCAGACGATTGCGTATGTCTGCGACATGTAAATGGAAACGCGTAGACACGAGTTAGACGGTAGCGGACTATTCCGACTTCAGAATCAATGGCATCGCTCACCCCCAAAAGTCCCATGGTAATCGCGTGGCGTGAGGCATAGTCGTTAGAAGAGCGAGAGAGTATAAGCCGGGCAGCTCTAAAATTAGGGAGCAATTCCCCTATGCTTTTGGTTCTGTGTGTGCCGGGATATGTACATATATGTTCTTACCACGATCCACTCACAGTAGTCGTTTCATCGTATATACATCGTAACAATCGAAAATACTGACTCACGAAGACGATTGTAGTTGGAAATCGAATACTAATGAGCGTCGCGAGGCAGTACTTTCTAGACGACAATTGTTTTCATCAGAGAAGGAACATTCAAATAAACAACTTGAGTCATCAATTTATCAGTTTTAACAAATTGACTTGCACATGGCAGTTATTATTTATTTATTTTTAAAACACCAAATATACGTGTGAGATATAAAAAAATTAAAATAATTAAATGAATACTAATAAAGGCAATGAAACAACGCGATAATTAGTGCGCTATTAATAATCAATATATTAGTGTAATTATATTTAATATAGATGTAAACTGCCGTGTTTGTCGTTCGTTTCTTATTCTTAAGCCTAAACGTATGACAAACTAGACATCGAATTCTTATGTAATTTTACATTTTTTTTAGAAAGCGGATTGAAAAATAACAACAATTGTCTTATTACAAAGTTGTTGTAAAAACGCATATTTATTTGTATATATTGTGCAAATTTGCATATTTGTGTAAATTTTTATATTTGTGCATGTTTACGAAAAAATATTTCCATAAAAAATTCGGTGTTTACTAATTAATGTATCGTTGTCTTCATTTAATTATTTTCATCGATTGAATTTTAAGAATTCATTAATCTATATTATATGATCATATATAATAAAAATTAATAATATTATGCAATTAATATATATTTCAATAGTAAATTTTAAAAACAAAATTTTAACGAATAAGAAGAAAACTTTGCTGAAAGTAACTGCATTTAACATTAATGCATAAGACCTATTTCTCTATCAATGTAAATTAACTCTTCAGAGAGTTTCTCTTAATTTATTCTTTATCCTTTTCTCATTCTTGAAACTAGAAGATGATAAAAAATAAGTAGCTCGTAAATTAAATCCAAATTAAAGTTAATTTATATTGATAAAAATGAACACAAAAATTCTCGAAATTGACCTTGAATGACTGAATTAAAAGTTCGAGGAATTCGATGTTGTTATAATATTTTAACAATCTATTAGTCCATAAATATTTTATATTATTTATACGTGTATTATTACTAAATAATATTTTCGATTCTTGAGTTAACTTTTTGTTGCTTATATTTATGTGACAGTTCCACTTGCCAATATTGATATTGCCTGATTTTATATATATAATACATATATCTATATGCACATATATAAATATATGTATGAATATATACAATGTTGCTAACGCGTATTTTCTTACGTTTAATTATTAACTATTATTTCTTTATCTTTTGGTAATAAACATAATAACAGGTTTTGATGGCATCTCACGCATTTGCGTACCTATAGGATAATTTTCTTGTTTCTTCTTCATATAAATCTTACATATACACAACAAGTTATTATTACATTATTATAATTGCAATATTTTGTACATTATTTACGCGACGTAATCTCTTGATATGAGCGGAGAGTTTATTTTAAATTATCTTTACAAGCCTTTCATGTGTATAATATTAATATAATTGTGTGGCGCGCAATGTGTAATGTAGATTTTCCGCAAATTGCGTCGCTTTATACCGTCGCGTCGGTCGTCGCGAGAAACGCCGCGACCGCGCGCACCCAAATCTACTCGCCCGTTCATTCATCCGAGCGCAATTAAGTAGGTGTCAGAAATTGCTTCATTAGCAGCGATAATGGCAGATAATTTTGCCGTGCCGCGTAATTAACTCGTAATCGCCGAATATTACGTGCATCGCGCTTAGCGTAACGCGACGTAACCGCAAAGCACGTAGTCGAAAAGCACCCTTCTGCTTCTGATCCGAGCTTAGTTAACTTGCGTCGCCGACACTCGTCCCTTTCATCGAACAACAGAAGCGCCGCTACGTTTTCGCATACATTTAGATGGCAATCGGTGACTTTTATTGCTGACAATCACGAAACCCTCACTGGTTCCGTGCTATTCGCATGGACAGACTCGTCATGTCCTCCGTGCTCGCCATGCATCGTCGGCAACGTTTGAGTCAAAAGTTTCACCGTTTCGACCGTCACGATCCTCGACCTCGGCAGATAGTAATGGCAGTTGTGGGTAAAGGGTAAGAGGAGGGAAAAGGAGTTGATCGGAAAACGCCCCGACTACTGGCGTGGGCTTAAAAGCGTCGGGAAATGCCAGAGAGAGGCAACAGAGCGCCGCAGTGCAGCGCGTTTTAATAATTGAAATAATAGAAGCGACTTTTCGGAAGAAGATGCGGGCGAAACTTCAAGATGGTTAGAGAAGATGATAGGAAGAGGCTAAAGGATGGTAGCGAAGCCGACAAGCCCGGGAAAAGCTCGTCGTTCCAGCCAAAGCGAGACTCCTTGCGCATCTCTCGACCACCTAAGTAGAAAGTAACGAGCGTCGGTTACGTTAATACCGCCGCTAACGTTCGCCTCTCTATGCACCCTGCGACCGCAACGATCCTGAATACATGATCGCTTGTGCCGCTTCCTTTTTTATCATGGCCGTATACTATTAGCCTAGCGATTTCTTGAAACCGATCAAATCGAAATTTAGTAACTTTAAACTTGGCTTTTGCCACTCTAACTATAAGACGTCTTTGATGTTTTTATATTATATATAGGATATGTGATAATTATGCATGAGGCACCTCATAAAAAATATTTTAAGTTTTATATAATTTAAATAGCGCGAGAGATTAATTTCTTTTGCACGATAAAAGAAGCATAATAAATATAGACTAGAAGGTCCGGTGGTGAAAAGCACGAAAATGAAAGAATACAAAAGAGCTTTCATGTTAAATAATATATCAAAACTTTGCATGACAACAGATGAGAGAAAGAGAAGATTAGCTGAAAGTGAACTAGCTTAACTACTTGGCCCAATTAAATTTTGTTATTTAAAAAACCTATCTTCTGTATACATTTAATATGTCGCTCTCTTATTTTAAAAAAGACAACTCAAAAAATTAAATTTTCCACATTAAAGAAAATTGGTAGAATATCATTTTTAATTGCATGGACGGTTAACGCAACCAAAAATTGGCCGCTACAACTATAAAAATTGGTTACTGCATCTAGTTAAAAACACTATGCCATATTTTACCATCTAAATTACTACAGCAACCAATCTTTTCTTTTAGTGTAGAAAAAAAAGAACTATTTTTCAATTTGACAGAAAATTTTTGAGTAATCGAACAATATCGGTAAAAAAAAATTTTTTTTTTATGAGTTAAATGTTATTTTTATCATTTGTGTGTTCCTATTCTTAAGAACCATCTTTTTAAATTGTGATATAATTTAAAAAATTTAAAAAAAAATATCGTTTTCCTATGATAACATTTTAATGATTTCTTTTTAAATAATTTTTTTATGAAGTTTATTTTTAATGATTAGGTAATGTTTACTTAACTCATTCATAGCAATAACTCAAAAATGATGTTTTTTGAATTGTATTACTTTTAAAGCACACACACAAGGAAGCGATATGCATTATACGAATATATTATAGAAAAATATATTATGGAAAATTCAATGTTGTATTAACATTGTAAATTAGAAATTTATTTTATAAAAAGATCTTATTACCGCTCGATTTAGACCGTTTTTTCTTTATACTTTGCATTGCGAAAGTTTAATAATTAAGTTATTATTTATAAAAATTGCATATATTATATTGAAAAATTACACGCAAATATTTGTATTTAACTGTTGGCTCAACATTTCATTTGTTGCTTTAGTACTTCACGTATTGTTGCTGGTTTTTGGTACAAAACTTTAGATATGCACGACATAAATGCGGGTACTGTGTTTCCCGTTTCTCTGCCTGTACTTATCTCGGGAACTGCATCATCAAAGTGAATAGAGCACGGTATTTTTGTTCCTGTGTGTTCTATTCAGCTGCAAGTAGGGGTGACCTCCTAAATCCTCTTATGTTCTCGATAAACCTTAACCGCATCGAGTGACTTTCGTAGCCAGATATCGGACGTTGGAGAGAATATAGGTGTTATATCATTCGTTTCGTAAGCTGGAAAAAAGTTTATTATGACCACGTACTAATGAAAATCCACCTAGCCAAAGCTTTATAAGTATCGACAGCATTAGCAGGATTTGGTTTTCTATGTGAAATTGTTAGTTAATATACTAAATTTTAAATTATTTTATTTTCAGAACTTAATATAAAAATTATTGTTAATATAAAAATTTGAATAAATTTAATTTCTTTTTTTCAATTTGGAAAATTTAATTTAGTAAAAAATTTAAATATAGTTGCCGCATTGCAGTATTTTTCAATTTTTTAAATTATGAGACTTGCTATTATAACTGATTTAAACTGATTGAAACTTGTGTTTTAAATATTTATATCTAAAAGAATAATTATTTTTCTGAAAAATATTTAAATGAACATGAATGAAAGTTTTTTTAAACTTATGTCAAATTTTTTGGATATTTTTCACATTTAAATTGAAAAATATTTTAACACAGTTATTGAAATATTATCAATATTTTTTAAATTTCTAATATTCAATTCAATAAAAACATTTGAATAGTTAAATTAATATGAATTAACCCGATTTTTTTATTTAAACTAGGATTTATATGTAAATATAATCCGGTTTATCTATTTTTGTTTAGATATTTACATATATTGATATATTATTTATGTTTAAAAAATTTCTTTTAGCACAACTATTAATATAAGTACTTATTGATAATATAAGTATATATTTATTGATAATGTTTGTGTGTTTGTTTGATAGTTAAATTAATACTGATTTGACTTGAACTTTTATTAGGATAATCTCTACACTTACTACTTCCGATGTATATAGATTTCTTAATTGTGTTTAAAATGGGTCACGTATCGCACCGATATTTTAACAGCATTCGATCCCAATGGATCCTTGTTGAGAGGAGATGGAGCGCGAGCCTCATGTATGATATAACTCCCTCGAACATCCTGACAGATTTATATCGCCGCTACGCCGATAAAACCGGACGCAATGATCCGTTTCGTCATGCGAGGATCCGCGCGACGCAGATTTCCTGGGTGGGCGAAGCGCTCGGAAAAAATTTCGAGAGCTATCGGGCCGCACGTTGACGTATGGGTAACTTCGTTACGATCGCCCGATAACTCTTCATACACGCGGCCACCGTGCGTGATACGTCGGGGCGTTAATGGCATATGGCAGAATCCGTATGTGCTCCCCGGAACGATAAGATAACGCCCGTGCATTTGGTTCTTATCGCAACCAGTCACGTCGGATCGCACGGATAACGCACTGTATTCGTCTTTTTTTTTTTTCAAAGCTAGACCAGCATCACACATGCAATTTTTTTCTTTTGTTCTGACAATTGAAATATTGTAGCGTTTAATTTCATTGATTACCGAAACAAAGACATGCTATTTGATGTACCGAATATTTTGGTAGTAAATGATTTCGTGAATAAGCACAAGAAAAGAACGGTTTGGATGAAGAAATTTAAAAACTTAGCTAAATATAGATCTGAAAATATTTTCATTAGACCATTAAGATAATTATGTAGGAATCTAAAGCACACAATGAGCAACATTGCAAAAAGTTTTGATAATTCTAGCAATTATAGTTTGAGCGTTCTGTGCATAATTGTTTCAAGAGAGTTCAACAAAATTATATTTAGATCTTTAGATATTTAGTAGAATTTTTAGATACTTCAATGCAAAATCATTATTTTCCGTACAATTTGTTTTAAAATACGATTTTTTCAAAATTAATTAAATTTTCTTAAGATCCGCATTATTGATATCATTAGTCAGAAGATTATATTTACTGCTTATAACTATTATATTTGCTTCTTTTAATTTGCAATGGAGGCACTTTAATGCCACGTTGGATAATATCAATCCACAGCTGGGATAAGTAATCGCGCGACATTTTCAAAAGTCACTTTGGATGAACGTCATTTTAACGGTCATCAACACTTTACCGATTGTTTTTCTGTACTACTCACTTTGAGAGATACGACATAGAAATGTTGTGACTGATATGCGTCAAAATACGAATGGTCTGTTGCACGTGTTGGCGCATATGCAAGATAAATAAACATATAGCTGCACCGTCACGAAAGTGAGAATTTTGCTAGTATAACTGAAATAGACGTTGCACAAATATTCTTGGGTCTATTTTTTTTATTTTACTGTTGTGCAACTTAATTATATATTATCTTGTAGTAAACGACAAACACATTTGACACTACAAAATGCAATCGACTTTTTAACGTTTTCAGATTCTGAGTTATTAAAATGACATAGTTCTAAAATTTGAATACCATACAAAATATTAATATGCGCTTCTTACTTTTTAGAATTTTTAATATCTACTTATAAAAAGTTTACTATACATGTTTACTTATATAATATTTTACATGTATAATATTTTATTATTGAAAAAGGCATTATTCTGATATTGATAAAAGGTCATATTTATTTAGATGTATTTTCTCTTTCATATACACATATTCTTCTTAAATTTAACATTAATACGTTCTTCTATAGTCACTAATTTTAAAATACATAATTTAAAAAATATAGAGAAATATTAAATTACTGTAGCTTTTTATATTTATCTTTGATAATTATACTTTTTTGATTGAGCATATGCAGCAGACGCTTTATTATAATATGCAGGATATTTCTACGATGTTAGTTCTAACTTTACCAACGTGTTTTACTAACTGAAATAATGAGAAAAGTTTGCAACGTACATGAATGTGGAGATGCTTTGTTTCTAAAGTACAAGTTTAAGATATCACAAAAAATAAATATAGGTCAAGTAATGAAACGGATTTTAGGAAAATATTATTACAGATTGTAATAGATTGTAGTAACATATACAAAGCGATATACATATTAATTTTAATATTTTGAAAATAATAATATAAAAATACTAATAATAATAATTACAATAATAATGTGATGTAACAGAAAAATGTTTGATTCAAATGTTCAATTAAAAAATGTATCACGTATATATTATATTATATAATAAATATTATGTAAAATGGATTTTTTGATAATAATTTTGTTTCTCGTACAGTTGTTTAAAATTTTTTAATACTGATTAGAGTAATATTTAGAATGTATTAAAAAAAATATCATAGAATTTTTGATTGTGTACACGTAAGTGTACTTTTGTTTATGATTTATGTTTTCTATTTTTTATAATATAGTATATACGTGATATAGTATATACATTTTTAATTGAACATTTGAATCAAACATTTTTAATTTTTGTTACATCACATTATTATTGTAGTTATTATTATTAGTATTTTTATATTATTATTTTTGAAATATTGCTGACTTCCAGAATTATTTTAATAAAATTTTTAATAATATTATAATTGAACAATTTTTTAATGAATCTTATATCATTTAATAGCATTACTATTATATTGCAAATGGAAAAAAATAAGAAAAAAATGATAAGTTACTTATTTAAAAAAAAAATAGAATTAAATTTTATTTGAAGAGAGAAAGGAAGAAATGGAATTTGCACCTTCAATTTGAGTATTGCTGCTAGGTAGACGGTTGTAATAGCGGGAGTACCAATGCCTACTATTTCTCTGACGAGATCTTCTTGAGGGGAGGATTCTAACGATGTTGCGGCGCGAAGAAATTCGAGTTGTTTCGAAGGCGTTCTATATACACGACCGTAGCAGAAATACCGAGCCAAATATGCTTTTAAGAACGCAGCTGGTCTTGCATAGCGAAGGTATTCTTAACTTGCCTTTGTGAGGGTCTGTCTAACCCCCATACCCCTACTCATCTTCGTTCCGTATTTCCCTTTTCCATTCTCATCCTTATCCACGTTCTCCTTTCGTTGCTGTGCCACTGCCTCGTCTTTTTCTTCTTTCTCTGATCCAGCGTGACTTGCCTTTCGCATCTCACCTACAGGAAAGATGCATTGCCCGATGTCACTGCGGTGAGATCGATCAGTTACTTTTTTTTCGTTTTCTCTCTAGCGGACTAGGAAATTATGGGAAAAAATAGGATCGTCTATAGGGAACTATGAGTGTTAATTTATGAATTGTAATATGAATGAAAATCAAACATGAAAATCAAGTACCAAATTAATCGATCGGATATAATGAAAAGAAAATTATTGAGATTTTATCGTACATTTTTTTTCAAAGGCATCCTAACGATCCCGTGAAGATTCTATCCTCTTGTCGGTACTCACTGCAGCGTTCTACGTAGAAAGTATCAATTCTCTGAAGGAAGAAGAGCTGACGCTTGTAAATTGATCCCCCTGGTTTTCGCGCGGAACAAAATGCCCGCAAAAATCGGTCTTAAACGTCGGCGAATTCAGCTAGTGGGGAGTGTTATTATGAAAAGTGGTATGTAGGCGGTAGACGGAGGGAAGACGAGGAGAACGGTTACAACAGAGGGTTGATGACGAGATAGGATAATCGAATAACCGTTGCACCGTAGCGCCTTTGCTCTTGCAACGCTCCTCTCGCTTGTGTGAGTATGCGCTCACGAAGTTCTACACCAATTCTCCGGCGTGTCTTAACTTACGATATTACGCGTTCAGAGCCCTGCGACGACACCTTCATCGAGCACTTCCTCTCTTAATCTACGCGAAAGAGGACCATTTGTAACGTACGAATTGTTTTGCGTCTTATTGGAATATGAATGCTGGTTCCTTGTAATATGACATCTTATACGTGCAACTTTGCAAATTTCGAGATACTACATGAATAGAGAGATGCGTTATAATATCTGTCTATAATATATGACAATTTCGAACAAACTCGAGCCTAAACTGTAACAAACAGGAAACTTCAGGAAACAATTGTATTTGTAACTCTTGTTTAATACACGTAATTACAAAATATTTTTTAGTAAAATACTATATATATGTAGTCTTTCATTTTAGCTTATTCAGTCATTTGTCGTTAGCTAGTGTCATAAGAAACGATATCAGTTTATATAATGTTCAGAAATAATAGTAGAAAAAATGAGTAATTTAAAGTTTTAAAAAAACCTTATCTTTTAACATTGAAGAACGTCATTACTTATCGCTTCTACAATATTTTGACGCATTGATGTTTGGCTGTCAATTTAACAATGTGTGAAAAATAGACTTACATTTCATGTTTATTTCATTAAATTTGTTCTCATAATCGAATTTAAGAGCGAAGAAAGTATTACAATAAAAGGAAATAAATTGAAAAATTCAATTACAATAAAAGGAGTGTTCTTCGCTCTTTTATAAGGAATTGTTATAGCATTTTATGATAATTATTTTAGGTAACATTTATCGCATAATTATGCCACTTTGCCTTTCGTGAAATTTTTCATGTTAAATTTACCAGTCATTAAATAATGGTAAGATTTGATGCAGATCTTCGTCTCTGGTTATTACCTACTTACGAAAATGCAACGTGTACTCAATATTAATCTTAATCCGAGAAAGAGTCGTGCATGTTAGGTTGAATAAATAATACGCTAGCTCGTTTGCAAAATTATACAAATTATCAGAGTGCCAATTTTAACAAATCTTCCAATCGATCGAAAGCTTAGAGTCTTTATTTACGATCTTCATGGATGAGACGAAAATAGTTTTATTTTAATGAATGCTGGAAAAATCGATGCGATTGCATATCTAATTAATTAGCACGCGCGTATCATTAACGTAAATTACACGTTTCGTTTGCCCGGCTGCTGACTCACTCATTATTGAAAGATCGTTAAGTGCTCGATGAATTATCGTGGCGGAAATGTAGCTCGACGAGTGGGCTCTGTGCTGGTGAAAGTGCCACCCTAAATCATTAATGGAATATTCGGTGCCCACTGGCCGACCCGGGTAAATGGCAATTACTGCTTTACGCCTCGTGGTCTGACCTCGAGTAATTTTACTCGCTAGAAATTGGTTGCGATACCAACCAACTATACGCTACCATTAGCCTGACTACGTTTGTTAGACTTTCTATTTATTAGATAAGTTAACATAGTAAAATCGAAAGGATTACGATGGATGCCTATAAATGGTAGTTATGTCTTACTCAAATTGTTTTGCTTGTCTTCATCAAATTTCATCAAAATTGTTTGGTTTGTTTTTACCAAATGTTTAAATCAATTTATTCTTTTTATGCATAATAAAATATGAAACACGTAGCATAATTAAGTAATTAAATAAAAATAATTGTAAACGTGAATTAATATAACAATATAATTATAATATATAAATTTGTACATAATATATCGTAAAAGAAATCACTAAAGGAAAATTGAGCCTAAATTTATGATAGATTTCGTTCATCAAACGAAATTGTTAAAACAAAAGTCACACCATTTTTAACGTATTTGTGAATTAACTAATTGCCTTTACGATGGGATCAATAATAACTTTTTCTCTTAGTTATGGCTATTCTTTGTAAAAATGAAAGTGCAAGGAAATCTCGTTTACTTTGACTGCAACACACGGAGTTGCATCTTTTGCTGGGCCAGTATTATAGTTGCAGAATACACTTTTATTGGCAATTTCGTGTAGAATAGTTTGCAAGTCTGAAACGCGAGGAACAGCGAATTCTGCATACCCTCCGGGCAATCATGTATGCTATCTACTCTTCGTGAATTGCTCTTGTTGTTCTTCAATCCAACAAGATGTAATAGATTCTTGTACAGATGTAATTAAATACGTAATTTTTATGATAATTATTGTTGGCAATACAATTTTTGTGCAGTATATAATACGCTTTTATTTATATCTACTATGTCACAGTGCCGAAAATAATACAGTCTAATTAATTAATACAATTTAATTAATTTTAGTAAGTTTATTTATTTAATAATATTGAACAATAAATAGGTAATAAAATTAGCATTTATTTTACTTGATTTTTTCTTCTTTAAATATAATAATTATTATTTGCGTTAATCTATTTAAAAAGACATTAACAAATTTTAATCGTTGTAAGATTATGAAACCGAGATTGTGCAATAACATGTAAAATGTTTTGTGGAAACGTTCAAACGGCATTGTTTCATTTGACTCTGAAATTAGTAGGCAACGGATGGAGGGTGGCTCTTATGGAGTGATCTAAAATATCAGATTGCTTGTTAGTTCATTTACCGGCAGTGCGACTTTATTGAAACGTCATGTTCGCAAGATAATTGTTGAGTATTAAACTTCAAACGCTTACATCATTAATGACTATTCCCTGACACGTGACGGCGTGTGCCTATATTTACGTCACAACACGCGTTTCGACCCGCCGCGATGCCGCTCCGCACCGACAGGCTGCTCGCTCGCCGAACTCTAACGAAGCGGTTAGTTAATTTTAACACTAACTCTCTCTCTCTCTCTCTCTTGCTCTAGTTACGAAACGAAAACATCAATAACACTTTCACGAAGTATAGCGTTGAAATTAGATGCGGGGGCTTTACGAGTTTGAGGCTCGTAAAACATACGTACAGCTTTAAATCGCACGAACGTAACATTCAAGATTAAAGAAACACGCATACGTTCCGGCTATATCATCAGCCTAACGAGTTATGTGTGTACAATATGAATGTGCCTTTAGTGCCAGCTTGATGAATATATCGCTGAATGTTTCCTGTTATTACCGTAACTGCGAAATTGCGAGGTTTAAATCGAGCGTGCAAACGTTAATAAAGTTAAACTTTAATATACCGTAATTTATTAAAAAAAATTTTTATTTGAACACAGAAATTTTGTTCAATTGTAGTAATGTTCGTCAATTTGTTATCTTGACATTGAATAGTTTCGATTCTCTTTTTCAACTTGATGCTAAATGTAGGAGTCCTTTACTGATGCCACCCATTACTGGGCATTTTGTCAAATCAATAATCTCGCTATTTTAATAGCGCCCGGCAATATTTCATGAAAGATATTTATCATTTGTTTGTCATTCCCGCGCTTTTACACATAATATGCATGCAAATTTATAGACCGTTAAGAAATTTTGGACGTTATGGAGGGGGCGTACCAAGATACGGTCGCGGGACCATAACGGTTGAGGTCCGAAGCAAACATGCACGTTCCTATAGGGCATGATACTGCACAATGACCATTCTCTGCGCATTGGCATAGGGCCAGCTAACACAAGGAAACACGTGTTCAAGATTAGCCGGGCACGACAGGTGCCACTGCTAGCAAGCGTCCGACCAAGTTTGCGCGCGCGTCCGCGTGCTCGTTGTGTTTCAACCCTTACTACTCTGGCATTGCGAAAGAGCTACGATTCTCGAGAAATTCCTTCCAAGTTCGAATTGCATCGTGCAAATTACCGTCCAAGCTTCCAAGAATGTCGAGTCCACCACTCCCACGATCTTACCGTGTGCCAACATTTCAGAACGCGTGCAACATGCATCAGTTCAGGTCTACTCACCATGTACAATATTATGCGCGACGTATAAAGCGTTTGTCGCAAGAGGAGACATGTGCCAATAGCAGGATCCTATCCACCAAGAAATTTCAAACATCTCTTCTTCAGCAAGGGGATTAATATCACATTATAATCGCTACAAATTGAAGTAAATAACTGTAGTTAATTCGAAGAGATCTATGTATTTTAAATTATTAAATCGATTGCTTACATCTTTTTTATATATCATTGTGTTGAACTAATTGTAATATCAATTTAAAAATCTCTTTAAAGGTGTGAAAAATATCAAATGTTCTACTAAAAATTATAAAATAGAGATAATATCTATGAGTATTATGAATTATTATTTTTTATTTTATTCTTATATAATTTTGTAACTATTTAGATTGTATTAATTTCACAAAGTAAAGCATTTTTTCTTTTTTAAGTATTACGTTTTAAATTTTTGACAAAGGTTCTTTAATAGTTGTTAATAATAAATTTGATATTAAAACGTTTACTTTTTAGCCATTGATTAAAAATAATTTGATCGAAAAATACCTCTAAAACTTTAATTAATAACAAATGTGATTTAGAGAACATTTTTTACAAATTTGTTATTTATTTCTGAACATTAAAAAAAGTCGATAAAGATATATCGCGATTCTGTATTGAACTAGTGCAAAATTGATTCACAAATGTGAATCAATGGCGTATGTATAACAGAACAGCAACATAACGTGCAGCAACGTCGCCTCCCATTTTCACCAAAGCGCAATAATTTTCCAGAGTTTATGGCCACACCTGTGGCGTGATTGGTTTTGCTAGAGATCGAGACATGTGCGTCAAGTTTGCATGACATTTATGTATGTACATCAGCTGCGGCACGCGTTTTCGTTCCGTATTGTTCACATTCACATGGCGATATAGAAAGCAGACTTAACACCCGATCGATCATTTATCATATTACTCAAATAACAGCTAGACAGTAAAATGATTAATTTGAAGTGAAAAAATCTCATTTGCATTTGAGTAATGCCTTTATGCCATTTTATGTGCTATTCGTTTACGTTATAAATTTAATTAAAATGCGATGCTTTATGTAGCGGTGACTACCTCGAATAATTATTACATTGTATACAGCAGCAATGTTTTTTAAAAAATTGTGGATGCGCGTGTGTGTCCGTATATATACGTGTATGTAATTTGTAAAAAATTAAATTAGTATGATTATACGTAGAGTATATACATATATTTCTTTTGGGTATGCGCATGCGCGCGTATAGTAAAAATTTAGTCACGAATATTATGAAGAGAGAGAGAAAGAGAGAGAGGGAGAGGGAGAGGGAGAGAGAGAGAGAGAGAGAGAGAGAGAGAGAGAGAAATGTCATGTTCAAATTTTTTAAATTATTGTAATTTCCAAGTAAAGAAAGTGAAGAGAAGTAGAGGAAAGTGTTAGTACATAGCTCGTTAATCTTCTTTTGGAATAATACGAGAGAAACCGAGAGGAAACGATATTTTCATTTGTGAACGGTCGAATTGTAACAACTGGTGTTTGCAAACGTGAAACTTCCAAAATGATGAAGAAGCTACGAGCGTCCGACTCGTAATCGTAACTCCGCGTAATAACGTCTCTTATAGTGGTCGCGTAAGTCGAGGGAGTGAGCCGCGAGTTACAGCTGACATCGAACCGGTGGATTTTAGCTCTTGTCGGTCCTGATGATTCGTCGGGAACGTCTTACATTCATGACTCTCGAGTTCACGAGTTCTCCCTATATACGCAGCTTCGTCGCGGTAATCCGTATCCGGACGAATTGAGGATTATACGTCGGCGTATTTGCAATTTCTATGAGATTCCAGCCGCCTAATACTCTCCTACCCCCTTATAGAGTGCCGCCTCGTTTCTTCTTTTTTTTTCTTAAGGCTGAAACTTTTTCGTAATGGCGGATCGTCCATCTGAAGATTAAGTCACGCGACGACCGGTGTTCTCAATGATGTTCCTGTCGCACTTTGCACTTTTTGCTTATCTTTTCGAGAAGAATAATTCTGCATATTCGAACGGTCTTGTAAAAATGGTCGCGGAAAAATACTGCATAAACTCCTTCATTATGCTTCAAAATTCCAACGCGCGGGACCATTCTAGAGAGAGTTTGCAATTCACAGAATCTCCATCACGTTGGTCAATCGTCTCTACAAATTTCGATATTCTTGCTATAGTCTTCTGTTTGCTTTTTTTTTTATTTTAAATAGCTTTGTGTTTTAAGGAGATAGATATAGTACGTTATGATCGAATTACGTCTGTTTACTTTATTAAACAAAACAAAAAAAAACGAAATGCTTTCTTTTCATTATTGAGATGTCTGTATATTGAGATCGAATGAGAACTATCTGTTAAATCGAAATATTCATTAATCTTAATAAATTTTGAAAGCCCTTAAACGTCTTTACGAATGTATCCAATTATTCTTGGAAAAAACGGCATATTTTCATGTTTTAGATTGAGATAGACATTAGGTCACTGAACGGGAACTTCTAAATGCATCGCGAACTGCATTGCGGAATATAGCTGGCTCCAAAACGACAGTCGGACAATCTGTATATTTGCGCGGATGAGTATATTCTCGTTTGTAGGTCTTACGTGACGCGTATTACGTAAAGGTAGTGGGATAACCATCCGTGCGCCACAAGGTGGATAGGAAGATAGATACATCAGTGTCTCGCTGCAAGCTGGTCGCGTTAATTACATCTCTTGTCCCCACTCTCAGGTATCTGTCCACATGTGGTATATACGTATATGGTGCCACGTGTGGAGACCATCGACGTCTTAGAAGCCACTGAAACGTCACCGGTCTCACCGGCTACGCAGTAATTGGAAATCTCACGGTGTACCGACAAGGTAAGCCCGTTGAGCCAATGCGCGTATTCATGAAACATGGTAGACACTTAATGTCAGTTGTTATTATTGATAATTTGTACGGTGAACGGTATTGCCAATTATATTTATAACAGTTATCTAATAAATATGAAAATATATTTTTCTATTATTTAAAAAATTCTCTTGTGGTTAAAATTATTTTTAAATCTGTATATATATATATATATATATATATATATATATATATTTTTGATTTATGTATTTTAAGTCCATTTATTTAAGTCCAACTGTGGGCAGTGTGTTGCATTGACATTTAGCGTAGAATAAGGTTAAACCAAAGTGTTTTATAGTTAGTCGTTATTGTTAAGTTTTTAATATTTCAGAATTTCAAGAATATACGGAGAGTTACGATCGATACGCAAAGTTGTGTATATGTATATATATATACATATAAAAAGTTTAACGAGAGTGATTTAGATTTACCAGAGAATATAAAACACCACGTCGACAGTTTATAATAATAAATTTATGTGAATCTTAAGACAAATTGCTCCATTAATTTCTTAAAGAGCCGTATATCCTTTAAGTGACCTAGCTCAGGTTAGAAATTATCGAACTGATCGAATTGCAAGTACACTACACCCCACTTTTTAAAACGCAGTACTATCTCACGAACTGCATCGTGTCCATTTCTCTCTCGTCGAACCGCCCGTTCGATGTTTTACATCCGCTGGTACGGGGTCGCAGGTGGACGGAAGGAGAATGAGCGAATTCAAGTGGCTCGTTCCTTCTCAACTGGTACCTGGCCGATTCCGGTATATGTACGAACGAATAGTATTTCAATGGCCCGATCTGGCGTTTCTGCACCCGTGGTCCGTACGGGCAATAAAGGAAGACCCGGGCTGCGGTAATGGCGCCCGGCTCGCGTAATTACCAGTTATGCGTCGATGGTATACGAGTCGGAGGGCGCGCGCCAACCCGGCCTATAGCGCAAGGTTAAAGCGGAACGGTAATGTGTCACTGTCGTCGGACTATGGGCGCCCGAATGGTTATCGCCGATGTGTGTCGGTGCCCGTGGTGAAGGAGGACATGCAGGCCGCTTCACGCGGTCCCTGGTACGAGGGAGGGTTGAACGTGTTGCTGCGCTGGCGGGGATACAGTTAATAACAGGGCTAAAATGTCGTCGGCAACTCGACGCGCTTCATCGCCGCAGAGGGCCCCTGATTCGCAATTTCGCAGATCCGGCATTCGGGATACCGCGTGGCGTGCAAGAGACTTCTGGACCGCCCGATGCCGCATCGCGCTGGCATTGTACATCGGATTAATTAAACGTTTTGGTTACTATGCTTGGTCGAGCATGTTGTTACCTTGTAACCATGCATGGTATGATGAAGATGATGACAGAGAATGTCACATGTAGAAGACCGCGGTCGTAACGATTAACATGAAAAGTTGAATGGATTGGTAGATAGCTCTTTTTCGTGAAAAACAATTGGAGCTCTATAATGAGGATCAATTAGACGCGATAGCTTTTTCTCTGATTCCGGCGAGAAAACTGATAGGAAACGTTGTTTTCCGAGTGACTTTGATTCGACGAATCAGCGTTTTTCGGCAGCGGCAATTATTCTCGCTCTAATTGAAAAGCTTTCGAGATAAGTTCCTCATTAGAAGGTTCCTCCGTGCTCGCGTTACCATTTGATTCCATCAATCCCCGAGTTGATGATCCTCCTTTTCTACGAAACCTGACAATTTGTGTTGAGATCGTAGGAAGCGTCGAGTATTCCCGTCGTAAATTTGACGTTCAAGCGAGCAGAATTTTCTCTTAGTTTGTATTCGTTGAATAATTTTCTCTCTTGGTCGCTCTTATATCCGGTCGATCGATACTCTGTAGAAGCATGCTTCTGGAAGGGGGTCATCCTGATAGGGCAGAAAGAGTGGCGAGCTTCGCGTGTCCTTCTTGATTTATAACTACCGATCGAGCAGGTTCTCTTCCCTTTCGTAATGCTCCACGATTCGCCAATAGCGATTCTCATATTTCTATTCCTGCGAAAAGTAATTCGGAACTTGGAAAAATATTTCTTTTTCAAACTATATATATTTTCGTGAAATGAATAGCTTATCAATTCCATTTGTGAGTTTGCACATAAGCAATATAATTAATTTTAAAACATTGAATAAAATTATCCTAAATTTCCCATTATATATAATTATAGATATGATTTTTACATACTGCATCAAAATAAATCTTTTGTACAAAATTTTTTCACAGTATTAAAGAATTGTTTTTAAATGAATATCTATAACTGCATATTTATTTCTCTTGAACGTTTATAGTCGCGATTATGAAAATCTCTTTTTCATCCACCGTCTGTCATCCACGTCAGAAAATTATTTTCCAGATCTGGGGATTAACTTGTCGCGACCGGGGACGTATCGACCCCTTGTGACTGAGGCCCCAGAAGATGGAAATCCCCGACCATCCTATCAGATCCGAAGTACGTAGTTATGCACGCGAATAAGAAGGGTCGATCGTCTTATCGAGGGGCTTTGACGGGGTGTATTTTATCCCCTTTTGTATTACATGCCTATTGCATTACGATTTTCATCAGAATACCCAACCGAGTTACTGCGCGTCCTCGCCGTAATAATGGATGGAAGGAGGACGTTGCGAGGACGGGTGAGAGAAGAGCTCGTTGGATTGGCGAATGGGTGAAAGCTATTCTCCTCTAATTGGCATCGTGGGTTACGTTGAGGGAGGCGCCGCATCATATTTTCTCATTAAAAGCGTTTACCCGAACGGAAAGTTCTTTTATACTGTCGAATCATTTCGAAAGTTCTACTTCGAACTTCCAGCAGGCAACTCGTAGACACGGACGCAACTTCACAGAGAAGTTAACGCGAAGTTACTTGCATAGATTTCAATGCTAGCCAGCTCTAAATAATATTGTGCTTGGCGATGTTACTTGTATTGACGAAATTTGTTTATGCAAATGCATCTCACATAATCGAAGTTGTCGACTATAGCGCTTGTTTCGAAGATGATGGTGGTATTAGATTAGATCCGTTATAGCTTCGTCTGATTAAGTTGGCCTCGATACATCGGTAAATATATGTATAGCACACTATATACGCTCCTATCATTTTATGCTTCCATTTTCATATTAAGTTTCCTTAACGAGAAAAAATCTGAAGCAAGACTTCCATAAAAGGAAGTCATATACTTAAGCTTTTTTTTTTACAATATAAACTAATATTTTTTGCAATGTATCACATTATACATATAGATTATTAGTTTAACATAATAATAATATTTAATAAATTTATTCCACAATAATTTTTGTTCTAAACTATAAACTCCGTAATTTTATGGGAAAAACGATATATTATACAGAATGACAATTATTGTGACCATTTCTGACATATCATTCGAAGAAGTAACGGTTATCGCGGGAGATGTAGTTTGGTTGAATCGATGGTATGCTGAAACTTTGCGTAAACTACACTCGATACTTTCTAGAAACGATATGGCTATGAATCTGTATTGGAAAGTATATGAGATTCAGAAGAAATATGACTTTAAAAAGACAATTCTTTACACTAGTTCGTCGATACTAGCCAAAATTTAAAATTTCTTAAAGCTTGCTATCTGAAATAATATGTCAGAATAGCGTTTTACAATTTTTCAGTAACAAATCTTAATAACTACGGAGCAACACAAATTTATGACAAACGTTTCAATTTAAAACGTTGAGTGACTCGAAGCGATTGACTCGCGATCTGTAGATTGGAGTTCGATTCCAGCTACGCCCACATACACGACTTTTCGGCTCCTTTTCTAAGGAGCCAAAAATAACTCCACCAGGTGATTAAGAGGTATCTATAATCACTAACGCCATTCAGATCTGGCAAATAATTTCCGGCGAGGTTAACAGCCTACCGAAGAAGTCAAATGCTCAAAGTATACTATCAAGATAAAGCCTTCGAATCTCAAGAGGCTTCTTAATCTTGGAAAAAAACATGCTCAAACCCTATTTCACGAGGAAGAAGAAGAAGACGTTTTAATTTTAAATAATATAATAATAAAATCTTTCACAATTGATCTAAAATAATATAACGCGCGGCTCATTTAAATTTAATAATAAATATAAAAGTAATGGGCTATTGGTTCTAATAGCTCTCTTACATTATTTATATTTATTAATAAAATCTTTGAAACACAAAAATAAATTTAAATTATTAATACTCAACGCTATATTCTTATCTTAACTTGAAAAGCATCTTTTTAGATTTGCATGAAGACTCAAGGTACGAATTTTAATTGTGAATACTGCATCAGAACATTCCATATTCTTATCACCAAAACTGCACGCTTTGCACTGTAAGTTGGCAGACAGAGTGAATGTGCATTTTGTGGCACGTAAACGTTATTATGGCGAATAATTAGTTTAATCTTCTGTACGTGATATGTATGGTAATTTTATCAAAAAGACCTATTTAGTTGACCGTGTGCCAAGTTTAATGCTTAAGTTTAGTCTAGAAATTTACTATATTGCTTGCTCCATTCCATACAATTGTCTACAACAAAGGACACGGAGGCCGGAGATAGCCATTCGTAGCAAGAGAAACCTGTCAGATCGGCGAAATTACTTCGCCAACGAGATTTGTGGCTGTCGCGGGAACTTCGGAAATCACTTTGACACGCGAGGTGGATAAAGCACAGTCGTTCGTACACGATAAAACACGGTCGCCGTGGAATCGGCGTGATCGGTGGTGGTTCTTGAACGTGGCGCCGACTGTCACGTACACTGGTCGCCAGGAATGTATGCACGGGGCTGCGATGATTTACCCGCAAACTTGGCTGAACACGGGGGTGGGGGGGGGGGGGGGGGGAGAAAACGACGAGCGTGCACGTGCGCAGAAACGTGTGCAGTTCCAACTATCTGTATGAAGTTCTAGCATCGACTGTCTCCTTCGTCGGTATTCATGCCCGGAGTCAACCGAATCAGAACTCTCCGCCTGCTAGGGAACGACATAATGCTGCATTAAGCGTGAATGGACCGGTTTCGTGTTGAGGATACGACGGACAGCAATGGCCGACGATGTATACCCGCTATGACATCCTCTCTTACACATGGCAGAATAAAAGAAGAAAATAATAAAAGTGAGAGAAAGGGATGTATGCTCGTTGCACGACGCAACAAGTGTGACGTGCGCTCGTTGTTGTAGCCGCTGCTGCGTTCGCTTCTTATATGTACTCGTGAAAATTTCTTGTATTTTACCGAGGGGAAAGTGTCAATTGCTAACCGCAACAATAACACAAACCAAGTGTAGCGTTAATGTAATGTTCCTGACATACTTTTCATTTCATTATAGAGCGGTAATCTTGCATGAGCTCTTGAAGCTCGTTTCAACTTATTCAACCCTTATTCAAAGTTGTTTGACCAGACCGTGATATTTTGTGGTATACAGTAGACAACTTTATGAGTTTCTGCAATGCGCCAAATATACTGCAATACAGCTTTATAATTTCCAATCTCGAAGTAGTCATCTAACCAAGATTAATCAACTCTTTTCCGTCACGACGATTAAATAATAATGAAATATCTGTATCTAGCTGTTGGGCCTCGACTTTAATTACTACGCTAAAGATTTCGCGCGTCTCCGTTGCGCGCCACCAGGGTCACCGACGCGCTGACTCTGCAATGTTCCACCCGAATGCACCCAGCAATATGTAGCGCCGGCACAAATTACTTCACCGAGTAACGCGCGCGCCGAGAATTTAATAAATTCTCTGATTCACGCGAGTTAACCCAGTTGCGCGTCACCGCTCGGCATCCCGCGCCAGCGTACCTATCCGGCTAGAAAGTTCCTATTTCCTTCCAAGTCGTTCCGCGCGAGCGGTATTATTCTCTCCGACATCCTAGAAATTATCGCGGCAAGTTCTCGCCCGCCGCTATTAGCGTCCCGGCCGATTACGCAGCCGACATGGCAACGTTAACGTACTGCTGAACCGCGGCGTTAACGTCGCGCGCGCGCGCTCTCTCTCGCTCGCAATTACTACACGATCATTTGCAGAATCACCGCGCGAGTGGAAATGCTCGCGCGCGACCACGGAATTTAATAAACCTTTCTACCTTTCGCACTGACACACAACTGCGCAAACCCACTGACCTAATTCGCTACTGCTATCCTACGATCTTTCGATCGTGTGACTGCATTCCCGGGGGGCTGAATTTTGATAGTCGCGTACGGTCCCGGCCTCGACTGGACTTCGCGAATCGGTATACGCGTTCACGAGAGCGTCCGTGCTGAATTACTGGTGAACTACCTGCACGTGACAGCCGCCTCGGGCCCTGCTCGAACTCGTGACTATTCAATTCCGGTCGGTCCGGTTGGACTCTTGCGCGGCTGCCTGCACATTGCACGTCTCTTCCCTCATTGGCTTCCAACCCTTAGTCCACCTCTGATATAGCTAGCCAGCTTCGCTTTCTCACGCCGTCGCCTACGGCGAGAGAAGGAAAGCTACCGATAAATATTCACAGATCGCTCGAGCGCTGTTTGCGAGAATTCTTTAATAGTTAACACAGTCGTTGCGCGTTCGATTTAAATACTTGGAATTTTTGACAAAATATATATAATATGAAAATGTTATAGGTATCACTGAATTACTTGTGATGCGTTTTAATATTTAATTTAATCATATAATTTTTTAGACTTTATTGGAAATATCTGTGGACATTTCAATATTGTTTTGCAAAATAAAAGATTTGAAGTGATCCGTATTAATTTAAAAGCAGAATTTTAATAATAAAATTAAATTATTTTTATATTTAGATTCAAAATAAATCCTAGAATTTCAGAAAAAGCAATTTTATAAAAACCAAATGTATTATATTTTAAATGTATCATTTTATTAAATAAGCACAATTTTTTATTTGTTGTAATATGAAATAAGTATTTCTGAATTTTAATTCTGAAAATGATTTGATAGATGTGTTAATTAAAAAGTCTATTAAAATATAGATTGTTTTCTTTTAAACTATATTATACAATAGATGCTTTCTATGGATACGTAGAAACTTACATATTTTTCTCTTTTTTGTAAATAAAATTTAAAAAAAGTTATACAATATATATATGTATTAGTAGGAAAAGATATTAGTAGGAAAAACGAAACAAAATGAGGCAGCAATTACAAGAACTTATATATTTTATTAGTCATGTAACTCGAGTGACATTATCATCTTATACGTTGCCTACATCATTTAGTGATACGTGTAAGATTATATAAGTAAATATAGTGTGATGATTAACATTCGTCAGTTGGCTACTTAACTACTTAATGAGTACCGAGTACTCGACAAAATGTACAAATAATATCAATAAATTGAAATAATTTTGAATGCATTAAATTAATTAAAATTCACGTATAGCGAACATGTTTATTTAATATGTAATAATATACAGTTAGATACATATTATTTTTGCATTAGCTAATAATCAATACAATTTATAAGTGCTAATCTACTTTTATTGCTTTAATATTTTTGAACTTTGCGTTATAAACGAACTTTAAGTTAAATATTATATCTCGAAGAAAATTTCTCACCTATTTCTCTTCGAGAAAATCAACTCGTGAAATACTGCAGGCATTGTGTATTTCATATAATGAATCCAGACAGCAGACTTTGATGGATTCCGGCAGACACTTCGTGAATAGCACGAACACGTGGCAGACGTTAGCCTGACGAGTGACTATGCATCGGCGAATGGGAGCGTTTCTTATATTGGTCATCGCTAAAACGGTACTGTTTGGCTGGCATCAAAGGTATGATTTAATGCTCGTCTAACTGGCGCGTTGGTGACACTCCTTTATCGATTTCGTGGAAATAGTATGGCGACTGAATTGACGTTTTCGTTAGATATCGATCTTCTAAAAATAAGACTACAGAGTATTTTACTCATCTGGCGCCATGACTTGCTGCCAAGTGACAAACTTTATGACTGATTGCATCTCCGTTTAGATTAAGTTGAAGTATAAATATCTTTATACACTGTATTACAATATTAGCAGAAAGAACGTTTTTGCTAAGAAGAATCGAAAAATTTAATTACAGATTTAGATACAGATCTGAAAACAATTTGGTTGGACCATCAAAATAATCACGTAGAGCTTTACACGTTGCTAAATAATGCTGCAAAAAGTTTTAATATTTCTGCAGTTTGAGAGCCCTATATATAATTATTTTTGATGGTCTAAATAAAATTATTTTTAGATCTGTATTTACAGCTAAACTTTTATATACTTCAACAATATTATTCTTTTCCTGTATATCGGTAAGTAGCGTCTCGTTTATTTAAAATTAGTTTCTTTATAAAGAATTATATTTTTAGTGATTAAAATATTACTTTGTCAAATCACATTTTAAATTTTTGCGCAAAGGGAAAAATACATCGTCTAAACTCTGACCCCGATACGAAATTGCTATTTCACTGCAGCCACGAGGAGAAAAGGCTGCTTCAGCCTACATCGGTAGCATATAAGGAGCAATGGATTTCTCCGACGAAGGACTAGGGTGCGGTGGCGGGAATCGCGGGGAAGTCTGACGACTTTACACACTACCAAATCACATATTTTCAATTCAATCTGCCTCCGCCTGCCCAGCCAACACAAGACGATCGAACGAAAAACCATTATTCTTCTTCGGACGAACAAAGAGCGGAAACGGGGATGGAACGGAGAGAAAAGACCGTGTAGTGAGGAGCAAGGACGAGGACAAGACGCGAGGAACGAATTCAGGAACGGGAAAATGAGGGAGATGGCACGAAAGGATGGCCGATACCATTGTCGGGGTGGCCCCACGAAATATTACCGGTTATTCCTGACCCAACCTACGCGAATTCAGGGGTGCAGCCTTCCACTGATAATCGTACCGGATATATCGTAGATCTTGCTGGTAATATTTACGAACTAGTGCTTCCCCCAATTCACATTCCTCTTTCCATTTCTCTTTTTGTCATTCAATTACATCACTCATCCGCTCCTACTTCTCTTAATGAGAGTATGAGAGAAATTTAACCACTGCTGGAAATCTTCACTTTTGTCTTGGAGATCAGGCAGAATTGATTTTCACATAGTGTATCCCTATTTGGAAGGGATATTAGAGTGCAACTCACTCAGTCGTCCGAGTTATTTATTAACGGCGGTTGTTGAACCCTCGCGCGAGAGCGTATTGGATTCGGTTTCACTGAGGTTACCCGGAATAGCATATCGTTTTAAACATTTTAGTGGGGAATCCCGTATCGATGCTACATGCCCCGGATAATCCGTCGGATCCATTCTTTATTGAAGGTATTTGGCTCGTATCCGACAGTCGAGGGATCGATCGCACGTCGTGTTTTCAGTACGCCCCGTGTATATACTTCGTTCGCGAATCGATCATCTTGATTACGTCCCGCAGTATAAAAGACTACTCTAAAAATACGACCATGGAATCTGGAATTTATCTTGGGAAGAAATCGGGAAAATAACCGATGGTTGCTAGTAGTAGGAGGGTGGGAAGAAGGAGAGGACCGCCGCTCCGAGCAGTCGTACAAACCACCCTGAACGAAATAAAATATCACCGTGGATGCTATCCCACGTAAGCCGATCACGGGATATATATGTAACCGTGTATGGTTAAGATCGCTAGGTTTGCGAGTCGGCTCTTAAGAATCTCTTTCGATTATTGAGACATTTCGTTCCTGTCAATTCCTCTCGACTTCTTCGTCATCGCCATTGTCGTCGTTATACTGCGCCGGTCCATCAAAATGTTTCATTTTTCTTCAATCCGCTATATACTTTTGCAATGGGATATTATTTGCCACGAGTACTACTTCAATATAAGCGTGCATTACTTTGTCTATCTTCTTTATCTACCGTTTTTAATCATTGACATTTCTAAAATCCCTTATTCATATTTCTTTACAACTTCTTAATGGATAAAATATTTGAAAATTACACAATTGACCTGCATACATTTAACGAGTATTATAAACTATACGTGAAATTATTTTTCTTTGAACAAATCTTTAATTTGAACAAAGCTTTATCCAAATTTTATAACATTTACCTATATTTTGCAAATTTAGAAATTTTCAAAATAGAAAGTACGATGCGGCGGAATTATAATTATGCAATCTTTATACGCGTCACGTCACGACATAATGAAAAATATTTTTGGGACAAATATTTTATTGCTACTTGCTATACATAATGAATTCCTTTTGATTATTGGATTATTCCCATTATTCTTGGCAAATGATTTCTTCGATAGCCGTTTTTCTTCCTTCGACGTTTTTATGCCGACCTTTTTATGTCGATCGCGCGCACAAGGGATTATATTCGACCCTGAAACCGCCTCCAATATCCTGCCCAGTTATTTTCTTTCTCTTTGACATCGATTGGAATCCCATATCTATGCCCTCAATCGTGCTCCCTTCCTAAAAATTCTGCACGAACAGGATCAGAAACTCTCATAATTGTTCATTTGCATTCGTACATTATCCGCGAGATGATTAATAAAGAAAAATAGATCTTTGCATTTTTATATACTACTATTTATTTATCTGAATAGTTTTTCATGGAAAAATGTAACATCTTCAATCCTCTCTTGATTATATTCATCCGTAAATGCGTGAATTAAATAAACTTTTACACAAAATTCGTATCAATTATCGACGATGTAACCTTCGATGAAGTCAATTTTCTCTTTGCTTTAAACCTTAAACAGAGAGACGTAATTACTTAACCTTGGGAATTAAAGACTTCTGATGAATAAAACTCTCTAGGGCTTCGAATAATAATCTCCTAATGGCAGTAAAAAAAGAAAAGTTTAATAACCAAGTAAAGCTTACTTTAATAAAATTTTAATTTGAAGCTTAGTTTCGCCAAGACTTAATATTGAAATTGCGAAAGTTGCGAAGGAGGATAGGATAACGTTCAACCAAATTTCCGTTGAGAAAAAATATTCTACAAGTTCTTTATGAATTTCTGAAACTAGATACGAAAATCTTACTCTCTGGACATCTGTTGTATAAGGTAACATATGCTGAATGTGTAAACTGGAACTCCTCTCTATACTTTGTAAAGGAAGACTTATGGAAAATTTATTTAGTATTTAAATATTGCACTAATTGTGAAATTAATAATCTCAAATTGTACCCTACTTGTGAGTTACTTCTAAGTGTTCCTATAGATCGTCACTAGTCCTACTTAATATGTCGTCGATTTAACTACAATGATGGAGTGAAAACAAATGTGTATGCAAATATGTCTAACATGTTGATGTTTTAAAACAGTACCCTTAACGAGTTAATAAAGTCAGTCGACAGAAAAGAAACTTTCAATGAAATTTCACTCGAAAAGTATTGTATAACGAGCTCGTTGAGCAGGGAAGAATTTTTTTCTCGCAATGTAAAGCGCGTGCCAGTAATTTTCGGCATAACGGAGTTCCATTGTAATAATTTCACCGAGAAATTATCCGCTGTCCGACTCGCTCCCGCACAGCCTTGCCCATCATTCCTTTTTTTTTGCGTCCGTACTTCATTCTGCATTCGCACTATGCTCTATTCCCTCGTGCACTTTATTTTATGCACGATCTCGATCGTATGTCGCGTACACGTTCTTTGCATTTTACTGCTGAAATTCTATTATTGTTAAAGCTCTATCGTAATATGAATATTTCTATGAGTTTCCTGTTTTGACGAATAGAAGGTATTTCGCTCCTTGTGCTTTTTGCTTTAACCAACAGAAGAAGTTTTTTATGGTGGTAATATGCATAATAATTTTTTAATTGTGTTGATTATGATAATTGATTTTTCTTGACACTATTATAATTATATTGATATACACTATTATAGTTATATTCGTACTAACCATTAAGCACATATTTATTTTTTATAGAAACATCAAACACAATTTTTGTTTTCTATAATTATAAGAATACATCTTTAATTATATTTGTGTATATCGAAATTTAAACTTGCTAATACCAATCTTGAAATAGTACGGTTTATATCTTCAAAATTAATTTGACTTTATAATAATCTATATTTATCGATCAAACTCTCTAGCGAATTAAAATTTAAGTAATAATATTTTTTATTCAAAAACTTTCTTGAAGAGGTTATTGCTTTAGGCACTGTTAATAAATTTACAAAACGGAACACAAAATGTTAGTAATAATAATTAATATATATACATATATGTATATATCGATGGAATATTTAAAATATTTTACATGATTTTATTGAAATGATTTTATGCGAGTTTTTATGTGGTAACGCATGAAATACTTCGAAACGATACTAATATTGCAGGCGTGCGCGCGCGCGCGGGGGTGTGTATGTGTGGCCTTGGGCTTTGTTATTTTGATCTATAACGCGTTATGTTTACACAAGGTCACCGCGCTGCCATTCATGCGGCAACACTCGAGCCGGCAGGCAGGTACGAACACCTTCGTGTATTGAAATATCGTCTATCGACCCTCGACAACGAGTATCAAGCAACATCAAACATAATTATTTTCTGTAAACAGTATTAAACTATCGGCACTATTGATAAACTCTTGTGATTAATGTCTGTATTAACCATTTATCGAAGACATTATTTTGTGGAATAGAAATTAATAATTAGTTTTGTCGCGATAAACATGCACTATTGATAAACTCTTGTGATTAATGTCTGCATTAACCATTTATCGAAGACATTATTTTGTGGAATAGAAATTAATAATTAGTTTTGTCGCGATATTTGTGTATCGGCAATAATCATTTTTTTTTTTAACGTTTAGATTCGAACGTATCTCGTGTTGCGCTTTCAATTTTTCAGCAATCTGAAACGTAATTCGATCATCTTCGCATTTCTTTTTCACGTTATTTTCGCGTTTCGGTGAAATTTCGTCGCAATGTACAAATAAAGTGCCTGTTGTGTGTAAGCAGCACTGAAAATGTTCCATGATTATTTTATTCCAACGATTGACATCACGCGATCGTAATTAATTGCATTTTTGTGAAAATTACGTTGTCGAATGCAATGAATGGATTTGAATGAATTTGAGAAAAGGAGGAAACCTACTCTCGGGATATACCCGCGAGCGACGACGAAACTATCATCGCATCAATAAATAACTATTTTTTTATTTGTTATTGAAATTAATTATTCATATTTTAATGTACGAGCAACAATAAAATTATTCTTTGATAAATTATTTATTAACCTTTAGTTACATATAGTCGCGTGAAAATACGTTGTTAAACAAAATGCGATTTGGGCGATCGCGCGTCTAATTAAAAGGTTAACAATCAATAGTTTTATCACGCGTACATAATAATCCATTATTTTTCATAATTTCGCATTTTTCGCAGATAATCATCATAAGATATTATTATTAATTCTCTCTCTCTCTCTCTCTCTCTCTCTCTCTCTCTCTCTTTCTCTCTCTCTCTCATCCATTCATATCTTAATATTTTTTAAAACTTTTTGAAGTGTCGACATATATCCTTTTTTTTTTTTACTTTCCTATATTCTATCGATCCGCCTATATATTTTTCCGTAGCCGACCTCGATCGTATGTCGCGGATGTTTTCTCTCGTTTTATCTCCGAAATTCTATCGTGGTCGAACTTCCATTGTGATCTCGCTGTTCGGTATACATTTTCCTATACTCCCACCTGTATCTCGCAGTGTCACCCTCGTTTTCTCCCTCACTCTTTCGTTCTATCTCTCATTTTTCCGCGCTTTTTCTATTTCGTGCGGTCCTATTTCCGGCTCTGTCTCTCCTATCGGTTGGATTCGACGCATTCTCGTGCAGTTTTGTATAGTTGGCCTCTATGGCAGTAAATAAATAAGTAGGATTAGCCGCGACACGTTTATTCCCGCTTGCGCACTCCACCCTGCGTACTACCAGCGTGAATTTCCGGTTGGTTTTCACGCCGCCACCCGGATTTTGCCTGCCCCTCTGCTCAACTGCTAAAAAAGAAAAAGCAGAAAATAACGGAGCACCAATCTTCCATTTTTCTTTTTACGTATTGGATCACTACGTCACATTCAGCAGAATGAAATAAAGAATATAACATTTCGATTCGATACGATTTACCTTTGTTTTTTAACAGTATAAATTTTATCAAATACTTGATTATCAATCCGTAAATCGAATAAACATTTGCTTTGATCTATACAAATATGATATGGAGAACGAAAGCAACAAAAATTAAAAAATGCCTCGAGAGATCAAGAATTATAGAATACAAAATTAATTACATGCATATCGTAAAAAAATTATTATCTCAGTTTTTGTACGATTTTATTTATAAAATTTTCTTTTTTATACTATATATATGTAGGGTTCAAATTTTTTATATCATGCGCCGTTTATAATCTTTCATTTATAATCTATAACTTTGCCGGCAACATAAAATTTTCACCCTTTGTCCGCAAGCTAGGTTTTTGAATTTTAGTACGGATTTTTACGTTGTTCCAGACTGTGTACAAAAATCTAATAAAGTTCTAACATATATATGTGAAAGCTTTAACGAATTATTTACTATCGCAAAAGTTGGATTGTACTTTCTTTTATGTGTTACATTTAAATTTATTTAATACATTACAATTAAAAAATCGATTTTGTAGTCTAACGTTGGCGGTAGAGAGTCAAAATATGGATGAAAATGTAATTTTTATACACATTTCAATGATATAAAGAGGATTGTATATTATATCAAGGAGGGATGTCTCTTACGACATAGATTTCGATCCAAATATAAATATGACGCTAAGCATGTTTTAAAGATGTCTCATTCCACTTGTACTGCCATTCTTCATCTTCATTTCTATTTTTTAGACGTATGCAACTTACAAATCGTAATTTTATATTGATTTTCATGATATATCGATTAATCGGTATACAATTATTACACGTTTTGTTATTTCTTTTCTTATCCATGTTAGTTATAAATAGTGTGCTCTCTTTATATATGAACATATAGGATGAAATTGGCCTCGATATAATCTCGGAAGTCTCGTGATAAAATTCGAGAATTTCGTGAAGCGAGTATTTCAACCCGTCGAGACGAGAACATTTTGTTTTATTTGTTTTTATCGAAAATAAATCTTGGTATCGATATTTTATCGTCGATTTCGCTTATCTCGAATGTATCACTTATAGTCGATGGGATTTATACTTTCAACTCGTTATATAGTGATCATGTATTGCTATATTAAATTTGTGTGTCATGCTTACTAGACGATGCAGCTACATTTGTATTTTATTATTCAAAGCGCTCACATTAATATTCATGTATGTTGATAGTTATAGTTACAAGATACTTCCTGTAAGTTTAGGTCTAACCGGAACAGTCGGGCATGGAACGCAACCCGCAGAGGTAACGCAAATTCGTGCCGATAATGCCACTTTGCATCAGAGGGCTATGACCGAGGGAGAGACTAACTAAATTACAGATGCAAATAACAGAGGCTGCTTCTTACCGAGATTTACCGGATCGAATGTGGGAGTAACTGCGAGCCACTTATTGAGCTATTAATTTGCACGTACAAACAGGCTCAATCTGGTCGCTATTTATTTAAATCAGAGAGAATCTGTCATTTGGACTATGTCGATCAATCGGATTACTTCGTTGAAGTATATTTATAATATTTATATATTTATATTTATACAACTATATATCTTGGAATTTTTCTTTTCTAGCTGTAATATTTTTAAATGTTTAAAAATTTGGATATTTTTTTATATTTAATAGATCTAGACATTTTTTAAATTTCTTGACTTCTTTAGTTTGTATTCACATATATACATTTCCAAGTTTTAGTTAAAATTCAAAATAAATCTCTTATTTTAGGCGATTAAATATGAATGGTGGGGGACAATAAAATCGTTTAATTTTATCTCTAGGAATTACGTTATTATAGTGTGTAGTCTTATAAGATGAAATAAGTATAGAAGTGTCTCTTCTCTTTTAGAGACCACTAACAATAAGATATAAAATTAGCATCATATGCAAACTCTCGCCATTTTAATCTAATCTATGTTGTTAGGGATTCTAAGTTTTTTGAATTTGCGATTGCCACCTCTTTAGCGCACGCCCCTGCGTTCAGCTTCCCAAGCAAGATCTAGTGTGGCGCTTGTTGTATGGCGCTGTTGTATTGGCGCTGAGGTGTATTGGGTAGCGTCGGTTTTTGTTGGCGCCAGAATTTTCTCGTTCTCTGAAGGATGAACATCATCCTAAGTTGCGTACATTAATCCATAATTTTGTATGCCTTATTTGTGAGCAAATATATCAAATTTCAAACTTGTGATGTGTGTCATCATTGGAATAAAATAACTAGCGGATACTCATATTGCATGATATCCCAGAACCGACAATTTGATCGGCAACAATTAACATCATACATATGTTTTCTTATAGATATAAGTTCTATGTTCAGTCTCTATGTTTAGTATCTATGCATCAGACGGTGCCCGAAAAACGCAGTTAATAATCAAGAGTTTCGTCGTAAAATTATCGGAAAAGATGTGTGTGTGAGAGAGAGAGAGAGAGAGAGAGAGAGAGAGAGAGAGAGAGAGAGAATTATAATGCAACAGTTAAACTTATATTACTTATATTATTTGCGTTCACGACCATCCCGTCGTAAATGTGCTTTCACTCGCAATAAATCTAAAAGATATGTAATCATCCATAAAATTGCGTCTCCACGTTTCATTCGGTAAAGTGACAAGAATTATATGATAATTTCTATTCTATTTAACTTTTTAGCATTTTATATGGAATTACGAATATGTATGAAATATATAAATATGATTACAAATGAATTACAAATGAATAACCACTGAAGCTTACCTATTTCATTGTTACATTCATGCTACTCTTGTTTTTAACATTTTTACAGTAGAGATCGGGTAACGTTTAATAATAATTTTACAAAAAAACATATAGGCTTTTAATTTTTTATTATATATATAAACATAAAAATAATTTTTTATGAAAAAAGTGTGTAGATTATTCACATAAATAATATAATATTCAGTTTTAATATATATATTCTTTTTTCAATATTATTATATATTATCTAATATTCTATCTGGAGTAAATACATGACGAAAGCAATATGCTGCTTTAGGAAAAATAATTGAATTCTCTAATAACGTTCATCACAAAACTGATTCACGGTACGTCTATTGTATGCCATGTAGGATACGTCGTGTGTAAACGTTACCACAGACCGCCAATCTTATCTGGCAATGCCGAGTGTCGGTCTGTCACCTGTTCTCCGTACATTGGCAGGACGAATAGCAAACATCGATATCAATAAATCGATCTTACCGGATATTCGGTTCCGGCGTCGCGGCAAGAGCGCCCGACTTCGGTGGCGCAAACAATCGCGCCCCGACGCCAAGGTAACGGGGATCTTCCATGACTCTTCCCTCCGGCCCCGTCCTTTATTTCGCTTCCTCCCTACCCCCGTCCGTTACGCCTCTCGCCGCTCCCCGATGTTGTTCCACCCCGAGTTTACTGCACCGAGATAACCTCGGCCGCCGACCTCACCACTCTTATCGAGGGCTTGCTATGCGTTATCCAAGCGCGAACTAACGAGTTGGCGCAACCGTCCGAGATGTTTGGTTCCACAGTTTGGCCTGTGGAGATATTACCTCGTCCTGACAATCCCCTACCTTCATCGAACCTCTGTCGTGATTTATTCGCAACGTTAACCCTTGCGCCTGTGTAACTTACAACGCTCCGCAGCAACACGAAATTTATTGCCTGACAGTATGTGTGGTGGTGGGTAGAATGAGCTTTTTATACAAAATGGCGATTATATGCGGTATGAGATATTACAAATTGTAATGATGATTATAATGTAATTTTATATATATGGTATATATGATGAGATTCTATATCACTCCACCAATAAATTAAATTTGATTACTATGTGAACAATAATAAATTTTCTAGTTGGTCTTTAAACACAGCTCCTAAATTGAAGCTGAAATAGTACAGTAATATCACGAATTAAATTAATCATTAATTTAATAATAATGCTAATATAAGCATCTTAAATTACTGCAAAGAATCTATTATGAAAAATATTACCTGAGCCAAGGTGATCATTTTATATTAAACATTTAGAAGTATTATTAAGAGAATGTTTAATAAGAGAATATTATCACTTAGCAAGTTAAAGTATATTATCTTCCTTTGAGAGGGTTACTTGTGTACATGTATCAAGTTTTATTAAATTTTATACAAATATTCACGCGAATATTCACAAAGATGGTAAAATTATTCAGTTATCCGTATATTATTCACATAAAATCAAAAGCAGAGATAATTTTCGGGATAAATTTTCTGAGACTAATACTACTTGTCGCCGCACGTGTCGGTATCATTAACCTTCACCCCGCGAGAGTAATCACTCGGTATTTCAACCCCTCGCACCCTTGTTCCATTTGACTTCGTCCCGCTTTCGCAAATACCAGAAATCGAGTGCCTAACGTGTCTGTCGAGACTTAATCGTCGAGGGCATAATTTTCGTCAGTCGTCCAAAATCGCGGCGGAATTTCACTCGGGCTATGGCGCGGAACGGAATGGGAATAGTGCACGATTCGTAAACGAAAGCCGTAAACGAACGCGCCCTTCTGCGTTAAGGGAGTGACGCGGCGCAGCGGCGCATCGTCGACGGGAGACCGCGTAATTTCCAGCTGGGAATACGGCGCGTGTAAAAAAAAAATAGTAATAATGGCGTCAGCTTTGTCCTTGTCGACCTTTCCCTTCTCTCTCATTCTTTCTCTCCCACGAGAGTCCCGATGTTCGCTGTGTAGCACATTCCCTGACAGTCACCAATTTCGTGGAATACACAAGTGCGAGAGAGTGCACGATTGAACACGCTAATACGGGGACGTAGATTTTATCATCACGCATATTTTTACGCGTGGCACGTTCATTCCTTGCGAAAACGATCCGACTCACTTTCGAAGAAATTTGTTTTACACCAACGCAATATAGGTAAATATGCGATCCAAATACTAGATATTAAATGTAAAACGTTCAAATAATATAAAATGATATTAGAGCAGTAGTTTATTGAAATATTATCTGATGTCATATCTTCTGGAAAAGTGACACAGACTTTTTTTTTTCTAGATAATTTAAACTGCAGATAGTCTCAAATTTTTGTAATTGTGATAGAGAAATGAATATCGAAATAAAACTACTTTTGCATCTTTGATAGTGATTTTCATGCATAGAACTTTTTCGCAGAAATTTTGTGCCAAGCTTCTTTGATGTACGTTACTTCGTTCACGTCAAATCATATGTCTTTACCGTTTTGCTCATAAGAAGATTCTTACGTTATAAAATTCAAGGCCTCGACGGCGTGGCCCGAAATCCACGCGTCGAGAAATATTTACTTTTGAGCTTTCACATGGTCCCCGGCGAATACGGATTTAACCGAAATCCTTTTACCTCTCGAACGTCTTTGTCACATTGTACCGGATTTACTTTGTCGGAGTGCTTCGAAAAATGCCACTAAAACAGCTCGTTATAACAGCCACAATTTAGCGTTACTTGACTTCTCACGATTCTTCGACGATAAATCTAGAAACATTCTAAAAATCCACGTGGAATTATATTTATATACCAATATTTATTTCCGTCCATTTTTTTATAAAGTCATTCTTATTCTTTAATATTCCATCATTGAAGTAATAACGATTCGAATTGGATTGCTTTTGCTTAGTCGTATACTATATTATTTTAAGAAATTTATTTTTATATGATTCTCTCTCTCTCTTTCTCAAAGGTATTTCTATTTAAACATTCAAGAGTAAATTCTGTTTTATTTCTTCCCTTAAAATATTGAATTAACATTATATTGCTGATATTAAGAACAGCATAAATTCGTCAAAGATTTTATTTGTATCATTAGTACGCTCATTTGACGCAAATCACTTCAACATGAATCGCGCTTATCCACGTATGACAGCATTGAGAACAGTGTGTCGTACGCTAAAATTTATTAGAGCGATTCGATATCAATCGAGACCTCCATTGTATCTCAATGCAGTGTAACGTCAGCGAGATGTGTCCGTCGAAATTTACGTTCGCAATGAACGCTCGATGTGTTGTAATAAACGGCGATACCAGTATTTCGAGTGGCCGCAATGCCATGCCGTAATAATGTTAATTTCGTACGAATTCCGGATTATATGGAAAGAGAGAATAACAGTAACCATTTGATTCCGGCTGAACTAAATACCAAACGGTTTTATACGCCCTCACGCGGTTCGTTGTCGATATTGTTTCGATAGTCTAGTTGGAATATGAGGCTTTTATTTCGCAAAAATACTTTGACGGTAGTTACTTAAAAAGAAAAAAATGTAGTAAAATTTTACTTGCGTTATTTTTTAAAAGTTTTATTAAGAGATGCTTTTATAAAAATTATAGAGCTTTGCTTAATTATTAAGTTATTAAATATCAATATGTACATTACCACCTTTTTTTTAAGTAAAATTTATTGAACTGATTATACATATAAATGTACATAGAATATGACGTTAGAGAGAGATGATATCAAAATACAGTATACAATTTTTGTTAATTACAGAATTAATGCGTACAGGTATACTTTTATAAACTCTAATAGTTTTATAGTGGTAGTCTAGAATAATTAAATTATTCTATAAAATTTAGTGCAAATGATCTATTAGGACACTTTATTCACTATACAAAATGCAATGAAATTTTATTTAAAAAATAGCGCAACTATCTCTATTCGTTAAATAGGACAAGTTATTTGATATTATTCGGATGAAGAAAATCGGTGTTCTGAAGTTTCCTCTTGAAAGTTAGCACGACTGCGATTCTGCATACTCTTAATGCTCTTCACGTCTGTGAAGTTGTAATACTAACGTTGCCTCTTGCGCTGCATCGGATTTCGAACTCCGGAGGACATTTTTGTCATGTCGCATTTCGGAATATAAAGACACCTTCGGGGATGGCAATGAATTCCAATTTTGCGCTAAACTTCATCTTATCTGGTATGTTATGTGCCGTAAAATATGTGTTGATATGCATGGAACAAAAAGGGTATACAGAAGTATAACTGTCTTACCACTATTTGAATTGAAGAAATATTTTCTTGCTCTCGTGCTATCTTATTACAATTAGTTTATCTCTCATTGAATAAATTACTGCAAGAATACGAAAATGGGTAAAAGAGTCGACGATTATTTATCAATTACATTGTTCGATAAAAATGAACTTTTTTAAACACCAGAATTAACATTTTTTATAATCTTTGAATGCTGAATACAAAACTGTTTTCCAAATTGTTCTATCATGTCACGTCACAATTTAAATTACAAAAAAAAGATCTTTTATTTTGTGTTCAACATTATATTATAGTTTATATTGATAGTATATAAATATTAATTATTGTAGAATTTTGTAAAGACAATAGAACTCATTAAATAAAAGCTTTCGTAACTAATAATTTTTAGCTGTATATAATTTCCTTTAGTTATTTGCAATTTACTTACTCTTCCATATGTTAAAAACATCGAGAATGTATAATGATATTTACTTTAAATGATGTTCTATGAGCATGTGTTATCGTGCGACACTAAGCGTATCAGGGATATTTAACTGGATGCGAGAAGTGAGAGATTCTCTAATATAGGTACTTCAATAGTATTATTCGCGATTATCCTGTGTTTGCAATTTCCTCTCTCTCTCCCTAGCTTTATATTATTATCACAGTATATATAATTAATTTTTCAATAATTACATTTTATGTTTACCATTGTATATTACAGATTGTAATTAATCATTTAATTATTAATTATTAAAAATTAAAACTCTAAAAATTACACGTGTTATAATAATAATTTTTAATTATTTATAAATAGAGTTGTACTCTACGTTTTCCTTTTATAAAATAATTTGTTCAAACAACAAGCTCTTTCTTCTAAACTTTTAAAAACGTTTCTTAAATGCCGGTTATTTTTTCACGTCAGTGGTAATCATGTTTTCATTTTCCATTATCACAAATGTTGTCGGCAAATATATAATACAATGAAAAATGCATAACTAACGTGCGACGACAATCTCTTTGTAAGCTGCGTTATTCGCATAACACCTTCACTGTGAATCAGATTGAGCGTCTTTGATCTTAGTCGAAACCGCCGTTTTCGTTTCGTAACTTCATACAACGCGTAATCCAATCCCTTCGGAAATTCATATGTAAAATAGGAATCTCTTTGCTTCGCGGCGGCGGGTTATCAATATTTTTCGACAGCTTTCGAAAGGGTGTTTCGTGGGCCCGAAAACGCTCACCCACGACCCTCGGGGCAAGAGAATCCAATTGCTCGTGCGGAACCGCCGCGCCGACGACCCCGCGAAACGGAATCGCACCACAGGGGTGTTCTCTCCTGCGTATCCTGGGACTCTGGGATTAAACGACATTATCCGAACCCTCCGACTTTCGCCTCGTAAATACGTAATTCTGGTGCGCGCAAAATCCCGCTAGTTCCCACAGGTGGCGGCGCGACACGGCATTGCTCTGCTCGCCGTTAAATCTCTTTTGGATTAGAAGCATACGATGCGCGTAATTCTCGAATCAGATGCCATTATTCTGCGCTATACGATTATTATCTATGTATACAGCGCGCGCTCGCTGTCGCAACTTGTAACGAGAAATTTTTGTTACTTCAGTTTTGTTTACTACAAGGTAAATAACATAGAAGATCCTTTTTATATACGTATCGATTATACGATTGATAATATTTGAACAATTTATTATGATTGAAAGTGAAGAATTATCGAAAAAGACAATTATAAAGCAAATTTAAAGTTTTAGGTAGAATTATTACCTATCGATTATCTAATTTACTAACGAATCTATAATAAAAGTTTTAAGGTAATTGAAATTCTGATATATATATGAAAATATAATATCGAACAAAATTTCTTGTATCAATTTTATTCTCTTCAACGATGAAAATATAACGAGTTTTCTGTAATTTAATTTCAAGAATTTCCCAAAAATTTCATTATTTTACAGAACTGTAATATGATCAATTATTTGAGAAATATTAATATATAGGTAATACCCAATCAAAATTATATATGTATGATACGAGGCATTAGCAAGTTCTAAAACTATCACCGTATTTATGATGATTTGTAGCCACGCTATTTCGGATGTACACGCGATTTATGCTTTCGCGCAATATGCCATTACTTATCCAACAATTGCATACGCATTATGAAGCTTGCTGAATAATTGGGAGCGCGAGTAACGGTCGGAGCTCAACGCGTATTTCTCACGTTGCATGTCGAATTGCGAACATCTCGGTTCATTGTTCGTGAAATCGGGCGACTAGGCGATGCGCATAAAGGGATGACCCAGAAAGAATGAAAACCGGTAATCTGAGATGTACTCTGGATAAATTCAACCTGTTCTTAATAGGAATTAAAACCGCGCCCCAGTTGGAATGGATCATCCAGCTAAAATGAAAACGTATTGTAAAATTGAACGCCGAGAAACTAAATAATGAAAAGTTTCTTTTGTATCTCATTTCAGATGAAACTTTTACAAGAGAGATTTTTTTAACCTTATTTTAGAGCGCGTGGAAAATTATTACGGTATTTTAATAATTATAATATTTCGAATGTTAAAGTAAGAAGCAATACTCTTTCGATAAATTATAAACTCCAATTAAATTTATGCTGAAAGAAAACTAATTTTGAGTTCGTCCAAGCATGTATATATCTTCTACGTTGCTAATTGCTTTCTTTTTTTTAAATTATTCTTGTGCATTCCAGAGCTCAGAAATGCAAAATATCGTTGAACAACATAATTTTGCAGGTGCGACTACTCGCCTGCGACGATTCCTTCGTGATTTATGACTATCTTGCGTTAGATGCGCGCGTGTATTACAAGACTCCCAGTTAATTGGACTTGCGACTAATATAGCAACGCTCGAGGAAGTAACTTTACTCGTTTCATTTCTGCCCCAGGGGGACGTTTAAGAAATACTTTTATGCACTGACTTCACTTTTACATGCTTATTTTACTTTAACATACTTTCTTTAATATATTTTCTATTTTCTCTTTCCCTCTCCTCCCTCACTTTTTCTCAACAAATTAATGTCAATGCTTAAGAAAGAAATATTGTTTTACAAATAAAAGGAATTAATATTTATTTGCAAATAATGTTGTATTGAACTAAGAGTTTGTAGCGCTTCGCGAACGAACTTCAAAATTCGAGTGGCCGTAACTTCGTTAAAAACATACAAAATTTAAATTTAAAAAAGGCTTTTAAAACTTAAAATATTTTATAGAAGGCACTCAAGTTGGTTGCTAGAATGTCAAAACTTTTTGCAGGATTGCTCATCATGTATGAGTTTCCTACATAATTATTTTGATGGTTCAACAAAATTTTTTTTAGATTTGTATCTACCTAAATTTTTAGATACTTTAGCAAAATCGTTCTTTGCGTGTGTAAAAAAAACATTTTCAAAAACGGAATGAGATTCATATTGGAAATTACAGCATTCTTTATTTTTATGAAAGATGAAACTCAAGCGTTAAATACCTATAGATACAAAATCAATTGATTGACATGGCTCATTAAAATCCAATAATATCCATTTAATTTAAATTCCTAAACAGTTTAAAACGAAAATTTCTTTTGTGCGTATTATTATTATTAATAACATTATTGAAATAATTGCATATAACTCTAATTTTCTCTTGTAAATTATGTACTATATAAAATAATAATTATATGATAAGCATGATTTTCTTTAAAAAGAATATAATCATGATGAATGTGAATGAACTAAACTTCTAGATTTATAATAAATAATAATACATAAACATTAAAAAAAAAAAATTTTTATGTATAATATTTATTATACATATGTAATATGATGAGAGAAAGAACGAGAGAAAATAACTAATTAACATATACTGTGTATTGATAGGATGGGATGTATAGTGCCTCAGCGCAAGCATATTCAAAAATTAAAAAAATTGTATCACATCTCACACACACAGTACTTATTCTAGTTAGTTATGTCGAGTAAAAAATCGATATCCTCTTCTTTTGAACGTTTCTCCCTCACTGACGCTTTATATTTGATGTAACCAGGACAGTAGGAGAAAGTTATTTGCCGGGAAATAATGTGAGATACAAACGATCGATAATCTATTGCGTTCCATTGTAATTTCATGTTGTGTCGCGAGGCGTGTATCAAAGTAATTCAGGATCGTTTGTGTCAGTAACAGAGCGACATCGCCAATCGGCCGATTAAATTTGCATAAGCTTTCTAGCAAACATTTGTGCCTGTTGTTTACCAAATCGATGAAATAATAACGAAGTATAGAATGAAGAGAACGCTCAGTGACATGCATATATACATATATATACGTCGCATATTTTTGCTATACGAAGGAAGCCGAGACATTTCAAAAAAGAGATCACTTAAAATTATAATGTTGTTAGTAGCAGCAGATGTGATATCTACGCTTCCAACATTTTTCTGACCCTTAATATCGCACGCTACCTTATCTTTCTATATAACATTATCCTTAGAATTTCGTACAGTCACGCTCCCGCAAGCTACGAGGATTTATCAAAAATGGACATCGCAAATGTTGACGTATCTCTATACCTTTGCCATCATGATTTATCGATGTGTCGTGCATCGTACACGTACGTGGTACACGTACGCGTGTGCGTGCTGACGAAAGCACAGATGTGAAACACGCGCGGCCGAAAACTCGATTGCAAGCTCGACTATACGCCGTGCAGAATCGTCTCGGCCCGGCGACGACGGAACGCGCGTGGTTATTTACGGCGAGCTTCGCGTGCTTCTCGTCCGACTTCATAGACCATGAGTATGTGTGCTCGATAAAACCGCCCTTTTCTCCTAGGAGAGCGACATCGACCTATCAAAACTCTCCGAACGCGAGCGAGCGCGAAAGTCGGCTGATATTTCCGTCTGGCGCATCCGATAAACCGTCGGAATACGTCGACCTGTAGATTAAAAAATTTACCTCCGTATCGCGCGAGCGTGCGCCCTTTCCAATCCCCGAAGCGTATTAAAATTTCAAACATATTTCACGGTTACGGCGCGGCAATGGCGGCGGCAACGACGGCGCGGCAGCGGCGGCATTCGTGCAAAAATTTGCGATTATTTATGGCGCGGTTTCCGCGCGTCGTAACTTTTTTTTTTTTTTTTTTCGACCTTATCGGATACGGATAACTCTTTCCTACGGACGGGTGCTTTACCGCCAATGCGGATTGTGCTTTCCATACCACACGCGCGCGTAGTCGAATCCGAACATTTTCGTTATTCGAGCTCTCTGCTGCCAAGAATATCCTTCTTCCGAGATAAGAAGAAGAAATACAATCGCTCATAACATAAGATTTTTATCGCCAGCGTTTTTTATGCGTCGCTGGGCGCGATCATCGGCCCCGCTATACTCGCTGTGTGCTCCGTGTGCTTTCACTCCTCAATCTGACGTAATAGAGCTCGCACTACACGTTGTCGCCCTTTGAGAATTCTTGCGTGAACGGGCATCGTCACCAAATCCAAAGATCCCTTCCGGTTACCCAGACCAACAGAAAATGCCCTTACATTTTTTATATAAGCTGCAATAATATCCACCGCTTAAATATATATATTTTTTGGAGGGTTTGAAAAATAATATTGAAATTTCGAGAGTATTGGAATAAGATTATTTCAATTTTCTAAACATCTGAAAGTCCAGTTTGGAATCTAGAATTATAAACCAATTTAGTATATTTTTTTTTTTTTCATTTTGAGAGAAAACTTTTAACTGGAGATGGAATTAAATCTACTAAAGAAATTTAGATTTCTTCTGTTTTTCATCTCCTCTCTTTCTCTTTTTGTAATAAATATGTGTAGTTACAGCATTAATTAATTGTAAAATATAATCTTGAATTATTCTTTTAAATATATTATTTTGAATTTAATAAATATGAGATGTTTTTTAATCAACTGTCAGATGTTACAAATTATAAAGGAAGGCGCGATTCGTTTTACACTCGCTTTTTGCGGCCGCAGTACGATGAAGCTGTCCTGCGGCAGTTTGGAAACCCATGAACCGGGACTGCTGTTCCCGACATTCGCTTTCGATAACCTGCCGAATAACGTCGAACCTTAGATTAAAACATTCCGCGCCATTCGTTCGATCGTTCCCTCACTCTTTCCTCCCTCCCTATCGTCCTCTTCAACCGAGAAACCCCTAGATTAAAACACGAGCTCGATCGGTCTGACTGCGTGATTGAAGGTGGAAGAGAGAAGGTTGAAGGGAGAGTGAAAATAAAGCGGGGTGGTTAAATTGTGGTTGTATATACACAAGAACATTAATACCATCTGGTACGGACGCATTCACATGTGACCGCACAGCGGTCAAATTTCTCTCCGACACGCGTATTCAGGAATTATACTTGCTTTCATCATTAATAGTAGAGAAAAGGAGAGGATTACATGGAATACCGTTTTGCTTTACTGAAATGACTCACAATCAGTAGATATTTATGTGACATACAAGGTTTCTTGGTACAATTTATCTCAATGAATTATAAAATCACATCACAGATACACTTAACTTTCCCATTTTTAAATGCTTCTGCACCTTATAAGGGCTTCAGGTCTAAAAGTCTTCAGTGAACGCGCTATTGGTTGTCTACGAAACTGAAATGCAGTTTTTATAACAACGTAGTATACACTAATGACCAGTGGCCGTGTTATAACGTTTAAGCAGACTGTGAAGAAGTAATTTTGACTGTCGTCCTCAGAATGCAGCGCAAACTATACAAGATATTGTGGTACTCCACAATCCTCCATTGTGATATTCCATAATCGCCTCCTTTCTTCTCTATGTATTTACCAGGAGTTTTAGTCGGGTTACATATAGCAATATTCTGTTTATTTATCTCTCGCAGAATTTAATTTTAATAATATCGAAGAAAAAGTTTCATTTTGTTCATCACTAATAAAGTAAATTATATGAAAAAAGGCATTTCGCAATTCGATTTCCCAAGTTTTGGATGAAAATCTAGCAACATAGTTATTCAGTGATATGAATACATAGACAAATTTTGTAAGAGAGAATTTGGAGATAATATTCGAGATAGACGTGTTGGATCATGGGATGTACGCGATGTGGGGAAGAGAATCCCTTTTGACGAGGTGAGCCCAGTCGAATGCGTGCTGTTCGTTGATAACAGCCAGACCATGTTTCGTAAAATCCGAGAGATTCGACTTTCCCATTTCGGCACGAAGACACGTCACAAGGAGGCATTAGCCGCTTAGGGAAAATGACAAATCAATTTGACGGTGATATTTCGAGGATAACTTGACATCTCAATAATATATATCATTCATATTGATTCTTATTATATTAAATCTGAGAGTGAAAGAACTGGAGAACGGAGCACTCAAATGAAGTTAAGCAGAATTTGCATAAGAAATGAGATAATCGAAATAAAGCGACTTTAAATATATAAATCACATTTTCATAACTTCTAGACACATGATATCCGAAAAAAAATGTCAAGACGTACGTAGTATTGTTTATTTTTATATAACACATGTTACTGATGTCTCATGTAAAATGAAAAAACATATTGAATGCTTGAACCATTAATATAAAAAAAAAAGTTTTTACAGATTAGATTAAATTTATATTAATTTTATTACAATGTTTTCGATATATTTTAATATTTTACTTTTAACCAAAAATTTTGACAACGAAGTTACAATTTAGGATGCTAAATTTATGTTTGAAAAGTTATATAAATAATTGTGACACAATCATTAATTATAGATACACAATGTCATAACTAAGTAGTGTTTTGCCAGGAAATGTTTCTAAACTATAAAAGAGTCAGATTAAAAAATTTCTAGAAAAATAGAATTATAGAAATTTACACAATTTATTATAGCATCAAATTTTCTAGCAATTTTATGCTACTCGATTTATCTTACAATTAGTTATTCTTGTACTTTGCGTGCACACATGTCAACCCGGTTGCCAGTTATAGTAGTACCGATGTAACGTCAGGATTCCACGAGGGAGCTTTAGCTCGTTGTCTGTCGGAGGTCTGTCCGCCGGAAAGATAGACATTGCACGGATGTCTGTGGATCCGGTATCCGGCCTTCCGGTATGTCCGGCTGCCGAGCCTGCCGGAGTGCATTGGTATGCGACGAGGTGGCGCGCGAACGGCCTGCGAAGTGTTGCTTTGGTATGTCGACTGTTTGTACGGCTACGAAACTGATCTATTTACTTCTGTACTTGCATAACGTCTTCTCCAATCATCGATAATTTAGCGTCTTATAATAAATAATATAACATAATATAAATATAGTAAAAAATTATGTTCTATGAACATTAGTATATGATTGTCGATTACATTAGAACACTAAAAGGAAACAACTAAAGGAAACAGGAATTGAAATTCTATATATATATATGGACTTCAACCACATTAAATAATACGTTCTTAGATTATAGCTACTTTTCTTTAGGAATGGAAATAAGAATTACATACAGAAAAATGTGAAACATTAACGATAGGCGAATCAGACAATCACAGTATATAGAAACCGTATAATAACGTAATAACGTAAACAGTAGCAAACAAATTAGTAGTAAATAAAAATATTATACTTTACTGCTCGCGTCTTACTGCTTATATTTTTGTAGTTCTAACAACACATTACTTATAACGCTGCTATCGTTACCATTACTTTTTTATAGTAATTAAATTTTTATAATACAAAATCTGATTTAATTTTTATGTACTTTTTCATTAAATTTGCAAATATGTATTATAAAACACGATTTTACATACAGATCAAGACAAAAGAATTAAGGAACTTTTAAACCAAGAATAGATCGTCGAATTATGCTCAAATTTTACATAAATACTCAGACGCAATAAAGCAATTTATGAAATTTTTATATTTTTGGTACTATTTTTAGATGTGACACATATATCTGCTTAAAAAAGGGTTATCAAAATTTAAATTGGTTAGTCGAAGTTTATTTTTCGTCTACCAGAGACCCGGAGATTTATTCAAAAAGCCGAGAGAGATTTTGCTTAAATTTTATCCGTGTTTTTTTTATACACGATATTTAAAAAAAATGCTAATTTTTAAATTAAATCTTATTTAGAAAAGTTTTTAACAAAATTATTGAAAATATGTAAAATACTGAAAAAAATCTAACTTATTCTTATACAGTTTCCGAAAAATTTTTGTGAAACAATCCACCGTCCTCTCCTTTCAAAAAAGAACTAAAATGCCACGGCAGATTTTCGTAAGTATACGTACTTAAATGTGAGAACATGCTCGTTAATTCTATCGAAGATACGAACGTAATAAATTTGTCTTAGACAGCGACAGCTTTCGAGATACCTGGCATGCTGTGAGTGAAGACGCGGGAATTCGAGGTAAGGTACTTCCCGTACGTGTGCAGAGTCTGACACCCCGAGCTCCACCGTAGACAGATGGGGTAATTACTGCGAGGTGTGCTGATAGCGCGACCCCACCGCGATCTCAGGTTGAGGCTGAACCCACGAAAGGCACCTTCCGCGTGCTCTCGAACCTATACCGATTTCATGCCACCCCTCATCATAAGATGGACCGCGGGGGTTTTAAAAGCGACGGTAAATGAGATTTGTATTCGTCGACTTTCCCCTGACGTGCATTTATGCTGACGGTGACTTCAGCGGGAAATCGGAAAATTCACGTCGCCCCGAAAGGGACTTTGTTCGCAAAGTTGATTAAGAGCGCATTTAAGCATACAGCAACAAAGGGAGAATATAAATCGCGAAAATCGCGCTTTGAAACGTTTTACTTCCATATTTCCGTGGGAATAAAGTATAGTCAACCGGAAACTGCCATTGTATTGTAGTAGCGAGAGTCCGTGATTGTGTTATGCTTGTATTTTTGTATATTTTTTAAGAGCGAGCGAAACGGCTCGAAGCGCTTTAGACCTTTCTAACGAATTAGTACTTTCCTTGGACTCTTATAATTGATGGTAGCCATGAACTTTCGGATGTTCTGAGATTTTGTCGTGACGGAGCACGTATTTTCCACCCGGATCCTCGTTTTTCCCTTCTTGTACCATCTCTGCACGTCGCGGCCGCTGAGCGTGGAACTCTCCTGAGATGGCGAACACGCGCCACGAATTATTAAGGAGCCTTGCAATTAGCGGCTACTCTGCCAGTTAGTTAATCGTGGTATGCGGTGAGCGCGTCTAGGGACCGGATCTCTCAACTAGGAGAGAATATATAAGAGGACGTCTATTCGTCCGCCGAAATGCTCAACTCCTCTAAAGCGCCACCAAGTAATCCGCATCATATTCGCGTGAACCTAAAATTGAATTATTTTTCTAAGATTCTTCATTTTTATTTTACTTTTGGGACAAAATATAAGAAACGTAATATCTCCTATTTGACTTTCTTCGGTGTAAAAGAACACAGTTTTAGTCAAATTATTTAAATATTTAGTTATACTACATTTTTAGTTATATTTAAATATTTAGTTATACTACATTTTTAGTTATATTTAAATATTTAGTTATACTACATTTTTAGTTATATTATTATGCAGTCGGATTTCTATTTATTAAATTTTTTTTTTATCCTCCTCTCTTTCCCCCTCTTTTTCTTTTTGTTATAATTTTATTTTACACATATATTCTGATTGTAAATACTAGTAATTATGTATATAGTAACAACTTGTTATGTCTCTAAAGTCGAGAACTCTTAAAGTGATAAGATCTATTTTATCGCACGTCTATAAAAAAAAGTTTTCCTAATGTATCTATACCAAGTACAGTTAATGAAATTATATTGAACGTATATTGAAAAATTTATTTAATTAAGTTGAGTATTAAGCATATGAACATGAATATACAAATTTAAATTTTTTAATTCATAAAAAATCACATACACATATTATTTTAATCTTTCTTCTTTTAGTTTTTTGAAGAATTGTCAATTCTTATGACATTTTAGTGATCAGTAAATTTTCTTCAGAAAGTTCCTGAAAATTGAAACGTGAGCAAGGTAACCGTTTCCCTGTTAGAATACGTTCATTTTCGCGCATCGATGGCGGATGAAGACGGTGCAATTCCCACGGCACTAAACCCGGTGACCGTTCACGCCAAGTTTTCACCTACGAGCGACGTACCGTGACCATCGGGATCGTCTCTACGCCGTTTCATCCAAAGCGTTCGCGCGCGCAGCCATATAACTGCGGAATCTGAAATTTACGATCAGCCCGCCGTCCGTATAAACGCCGCCCGGTAATCGTATTCATAAGTATGCTCATGGAGCTCTGGTGCGAATAGTCGGCAGAGCAGGAGGGGCAGGTGTCCCCGATCTCACGGCGGGTGTTGCTTCGTAGAAATGCGACGCAAGACCGGGTACATGCTCGGGTGGCGCAAGGGTGGAGATACGTCGTGTTGCGCGTGGGGTGGGCAAGGATGCAGGACAACAAAACTATGAGAGAGGGAGAAACGATAAACAAGAGGAGAAGCAGAAGAGAGAGAGAGTGGGAGGGAGGACAGTACGCGGGCATATACCTACAAAGGACGAAAATGGAGGGCCCACGGGTGGGGCTCTTGATTACCGCATAAATTAGCCTCTGTTTAGTTGCAAACGGACCGTCGCTACCGCTTGTTAGAAATACGAGCGAGCGAGAGAGTCTCTGAAGCATCGCAGTATAGTACGAATTCGTGTATACTATATCACGTGTTAGATACATAATGGAACTTAGAGATAATTATCATAACTATTTCTATTGTTATCTGGTATATTCGCATACATTACGATGCCTTTTTATCATATATTCTTTAAGCAATTATTGTTCCCACAATTGTGACATCGCATCGCGTAGATATACAGGATGTATAAAATAAACCATTCGATATATATCATGTATGGTAGATAGAACACACAAAAAGACCAGTCTTTTCTACGTGTTGCACGGCATCTTTTTTCGAATTGATTTTTATAAGATCGATCTTATCAATGCATAATCGCTCTGGTGATTTAAATTTTATATTATTTTGATTTTTCCATTTAAATTGATTCAAAATTAATCTTTAATACATGAGCATCTCTTATCGCAATGATCGAAGATTGGGAGAGATTACTCGCGCTTTCCACACAGGGTGTGCCCAGCTCTTCTTCGGTACGATTATCGTGTCGATCAACGAGAAACATTGATTCGAGCCGGAAACTTCCTGCGAAAATACAGTTTGTATAGAAGCTGCGAAAACAATTTTGCCTCTCTATTACGGCGGGATAGCCGGAGCACGCTTGCCAAGTGGTCTCTCTATCATTACTCTCGCGTATAATATATGCACGTGTGGTGTACATACACACGGGGTGAAGTTCGATTGTACTAAACGTACAATCCGCGGACAATGTACCTGGCGGGCAGCCAACGCTACCAACAAACCTGGCCATTGTCCGTGCTACCTCCCGTGCGCCCTATATCAGATTCCTCGGTGTATGAGCGCGCTTCTGCCGGAAGAGCTCCGATCCTGAAATTTCATAGTGACCGGAGAAAGAGCGGGCGAAGAGAGGAAGAGGAGAGAATTGCGGAGCAAGCGATTTATTCGAATCGCTGGTTTATTCGAGCCTTCAAGCGGTAGCGATCGAAGTTTTCCGCCCACCTTACGCCTCATCTTTGCCCTGATTCCCGACGATTTCGTACGTGGAGTTCCGGACGCAAGATCCATTGTCCGTTTTAACGGCTTATTCTTCCACCGGCCGTGGATATATTACAGCAAACTTGAAGAAAGCATTGTGGGCCGCGCAAGAGAGGCTGTCTAGCGAAAAATGTAGATGTACACATGTACACGGTGTTATTCAGTTAAAGGAAAATATATTCTACATTTACTTGCTATCTCGTACATAAATAGCGTATTATTCTCCAATTCATACTTGCATGCCTTTTATAAAAAATATTGATACAATAAATGTTTGTATAAGATAAAAGAACTAATAAAGTCTAAAATATGTTTTTTATTGTTTCGAGAAAAAGGTTATAACAAGTAGAAAGGAAACATAGTAACTGACGGTGTATTCTGAATAGAAATAAAATAGTCGCTCGGATTTATATTTGAGCAATGTGTTGTTCCAATGCATTGAACGTTATGATTTTAAAATGTAAATTTAAAGCGTATTCTGTATCAACGCAATATTTGCACTGATATATTTGCAATATGTAACTACGATAATATGCTGATTTTCTGTCGCATAAAGAATTTTTATTTGCTATTGTGTGTATATATATCACTCTTTATCATCTGATAGGATATCTCCGAAATCGATAATTACCTTATGTTAATTTTTCCATGGATTCGAATGGATAGAGAGAGTGAGAAAGTGAAGAGAAAAGTAACCAACAGACGCGTAGTTTTTTACGAAGCGTAACGCGGTGGGCATTTTGCGTGGTTAATGGCCTTTCACCGACCGTAACTTTATTCGGACGTTTTTGCGCGCGCGCGTATACGGGGTGGGGGTGGGGGGTTTGGAGGTTCGTTAATTAAAATTTCGTACACGTGAATGTGGCCAATCGAATTCCACCGATGAATAAGCGGCCGCGAAATTGAGCGGCGATCATGCCGCGGCATATTTACACGCTCGATATTCTGCCAACGAGAGGCTGTTGTTTCGCTTAACTTTATCAATGCCGATTGTTTATTTCGCGAAAGATGAAAAATCTTTACCCACAATTAAATGCTGTAATATACAGTTGAACGAACATTCGAATCAATGCAAATTAGAAAGGAGTATGTAAGCCAACGCAAAAGTCTTTTTGCGAAAATCTTTATAAAATTCGTTTCATGTAATAATAACATATAATTTTTACAAAAAGATCTTGCGTTGCATACTCCTTTCTATAATAATTTATATTGATTCTTTCAACTGTATACAATATATAATAGCATTTAATTGTAAATAAAGATTTTTAGATTTTCTTTCCAATTATTATTGATTTAGTCTCACACAGCCTTTATCACTAAATATTTCAATTTTTTAAATATATTTATTAATATATTAACATAATTAAACGCAAATGTGTACTTTATATGGAACTTTTGTTTGTAGCGGTCTATGAGTTTTCAGCATCTAAAGATGCGGTAACTTAATTAAAATAATGTATGTTATTAGTTTAACTGAAAAGAATCTTTTGAACAAGGATTGAAACACTTGATTGTTATGAGTGCTTTATGAGCATTCTCGTTGAAATGCAAACGGCTCATATTGTGGGAAAAATATCATGAGAGGAAAAGAAAAGTAACAACGGAGATCTTTCCAATATTATCGGACTGAACTATTCACCAGTTTTTTAAACGTCATGAATTTTACTGAACACGTTCCATTGAAATTGCTCGTTAAACGCATAGCCTTTGATGATTTTGACGTTTTCAATTATCACTCTTTACACCCCTCTCTCTCCTATTCTCGTTCGATGCCAAATGCGATCGTAGGTTGAAAATTAACGAGCTGCCATGAAAGAGTTCTTGAGTGAAGTTAGTATGTATGCTAGAAAGAGAGAGAGAGAGAGAGAGAATGCGCATCGCGCAGTCAAGCTCACTTTTCTGCACGAGCGTGCATGATTGAGGTGCATGCGAAGGGTTCCGATGCGTGTGTAGATGCAGTGGTCGAATCGATTGAAACCAGGACGGACAGGTAAATTAAGATTCGGCCGACGAACACTTACGCATCTCGCGTCGATAATGACTCTTCATAGTCTGTAGATGCGTGAATCGACGTTGATTAAGCGTGAGTTTAGCGAACGCTCAATCAGCGAACTAATATCCTCTTACTTTTTAAAAGCAGAAAACAAGGAAGCATTGATATTGCATTTTTGCAAAATGTTCTTTTCTCAGCTGAAATATGATGTTACTTCCACAAGGTACGAAGCAGACAACATAAATTATACGATTCTTTTTAGCAATTTAATTCGTACGTGACCTTAATGTTAATAATTACTAAATTATTTATTTTATTGTTAGTTAACTCTGTTAACTCTTTTTGTTTCCGTTTATATAAAATGCTGTTTATAAAAAAAGTAATATAAGCGATGATGTCGAATATTATATAACAGGCACTTATAAATTTACGTTTTTGCAATAACTCTCATTGCAGGAAATTTGTAGTAATATGCGTAACAATTTTAAATTAAATAACTACATGCGCTTTAGAACATTTTTTAAACGCAGTTCGTGTCGTATGACGCGTTTTATTTTGATATTGCCCGCGAGAGTAATTTAATCTGAAAAAAAGATACATATACACACTTCGGCGTTTCAGCGGATATTTGTGGTGTTCGTGGTTTATTCATTCGCTTCTCCATTTCCAGAACATTTGTTTACGTGCAAATATTCATTGGATTAAAAATTGAAAATCTTAGTAAATTAAATGCTTTTATACTAATTGCAATGGAAAAAATAGCTTTTTTGAAATTATTTGAATATATTTTATATATACACATACGAGTACACATATAATGTATTTTATATAAATAGGTTACATATTTATGTAATATTTGCACCTTTCTGCTGATGTAATAAAAAGCAGAAAAAAGTTTTTGTCTTGAAAATTGCGTCATGATATAAAATATTAATTGAATTTTTTAATTACTTCTGTAATTTAAATGTTTTTTTAGTATACAACAAGTTTTTTGTTTATCATCTTTTATGTGTTTAATTTGAATCATATCGATGATGTACATAAGAGAGTAGCGTTAATTATCGTTACTCTCTAAATTTTTTGGAGCGGAATTTCACTCTAAAAGTGAAAATTGAACCAGTTTAAAAAAAAAAACAGTAGCTCAATTTACAATCTTTAACAGTGAGATTTTACTCTACAGAGTGAATTTCACTCTAAAAGTTTTAGAGAGCGTACTACCCTTGTTATCTGCTTATTAATAAGGGGAGATGAAAGTAAGAAGGAACTTAACTAAATTTATAAAAAAATAATTTAACTTGAGTTAATGTTATTTTAACTATTAATTAATGTTGAATTAACCGGCTTTGCCGCATATTTCACCCGACATTGTAGTTGCTATATTTGCGAGAGAAATATGCATCCGATCGATACTAAGAGATATACCGTGCTCATCTATAATGCATCAGATCTTCTCGAAACAAGAAAGCGCCTGCACCCATCGCCATCCGCCATACTTTCCGTCGTTACACCTGGTCCACCACTATAATTCCGTGCTAAAAACTTCTTACGGCTTGTCTGCCACTCCACCCTCGATTCAGCCGCACTCGAACAACGAACATTTCTGAGTGCATGTGGTTTTTCCAAGGAACTTCCGAGACAATCTGCTGTTATATCTGTATCGTGCATTATATCGAGAAAGTAGAAAGTCGCGCAGACTCTTTGGATGGGGAATACAGCTTTATCTCCCATCCTTCGTATATAGGGTTTGAAAGTAAGGCGCTGCGTCTAGGCGGGTAAGCCCGCGTCGTCGCAGTCGACGAATCTTAATTAACTAATTAATTAATTAATTTCGCACGCAGTTATCAGATAGAGTGCCGGCTCGCTTCTGGAAACTACGCAGACACCAGATATATCGGTTTAGTTTCTCGGCACAACTCGAACTCATCTCCACCATTACCTCCACACCAACTAACGAGGATTCGCGTTGTTGTTGTTGCTGTAGGTCCTCCCCTTTCTCATCCTTTCGTAGGATTACGGAGGAAACTTAGGCCCTGCGCGAACAAAGCCATGTCATGACCACGTCATTGCTTTTATGTTAAAATAAAGTTCTTACTCTTCATTATGCTGAAACTCCAAGCAGCTTCACGTCTCTGGTAGTGATCGATTGAACGCAACAAATTATCTTAAACATTATCGTTACGTCTATCGTAAAACGAAAATTGTATTGAATATTGAATAATATTTCTCTACATATATAAAAATAAACAGGACGAAAATAGTATAAAAGTAATGATTAGAATAATATAAAAAAGTAAACAACACATTTTTTAATGATACCATTATTTTTGTTTCAGGTAAGTTTCTCCATCACGTTTGATAGTCACTTGTGGGAGCTGTATGATATACGTAAGTTATATTGCTTCTAATAAATCAATAAATACGATGAATTTGAAATGTTTAGCGAATATGTAAATATTTCATGCTATGATTTTTAAGAAATATTATTGGAAATTGGCTAACGCTTATTTTTATAGAAAAGCTATAGTAATTAGTATAAATATATTTTTTTTTATTAAAATATCTATAAATTATTCTTTATATATATATATATATATATATTTAATACTTTCGCATAAATTAATTTTTTGTTTTAACAAGTAAATATTAGCAATTTTCATCTTCTTGTTTCTGTGATAAAATATTATTCTGATAATATTCTTGCATGCGCGATATTTTTTTAGGGATACTTCTATGTAACTCAATTTCAAAATAGGAACTGAGTACATCGTTTCGACTTCGGTTGTAAATTATGTTCACATAGGATAATGAACTTTTACTGGAGGTATATGTTGTCCGCTTGATGACCTATTTTTCTTGCGACCTCGGAGCTATTTTACGATCTTTATTTCGTACCGCGTTATACTCGCAATGGTGTTGAAAAACGGATTTCATCGTTGGTCGTCGTGGTGCTTATACACAGCCGGCTTTCCGGCACGTTACGACTGCACAGGTTCTAAAACTCGCGCCTATAATCCGCGAAACGTTAACGGTGAACATAACGGCGTTATTCTATCCTAGTCGGTATGAACAGAAACACGCTTCAACCATCCATTAAATCGCGTGTCTCGTCCTTAATTCCCATAAGATGACCAATTTTATGTGTGTTCGGATTCTTCGTTTCTCACCGTATCAGATATTTTTCTTTATGCTTCCATATGATATATATATATATATATATATATAATGATATATTAGAAATATATATATATATATTAATATCATTACATTACATTATTACTATTATTATTATTATTACATATTATATGATGATGACTCCTTTTATCTCCTCATGTGGAGCATAGAACGTCTACAGGCCTCTTCCACTTTTGTTCAAGGCCTATATTCGTTTCTCGAATCAAATTGTTTTCGGATTTGTGGGTAATTGTGGGGTATTAAACAACTCTCTTTACACTGAGAAAAAAATGCTGTTGATTCAATTAAAATCTATATCACGACTGTCACTAACATAACACAAGTAATTAATTTATGTATATTTTTATTGATGTAAAGGCTTTTATTATTGTTTTAATAATCAAGGTCTTTGTATCAATAAAAATATACATGAATTAATTACTTATGTTAGTGACAGCTCGTGATATAGATTTAAATTGAAACAACAACATTTTTATTTTCAATGTAGATTATGTATTTGATAATGATGCTTTTTTAAATATAAAATACTTAAACAAAATATAATAAATACATACACTCTGAAATTATAAAAGATGAGTAACATGATCTATTTTATTCTCTGTAATATTCAGATTAAGAATATAACAATTAAATTGATACACATTAATTTAACTTTAAAGTTGTTTAGCTGAATGTCAAAAGTATTCTTATCATCAATAAATCTATTACAATTGTCCCATATGGCAAGATATTCCTATAATTTATAACACGTTTCACGATTACTCATAATATAAAATAATGAAGAATTTTATTATTCCACAATTTTATTAAAAAAATATTTTATTAATTAGTTTGTTATTGGTTAGCACGTAAAGTAATCACGCCTTGGCAAAATTAATCGAGCGATTGACCGATTAAATTCCAATAAAACTTTCAATTTTGAGCTGTTGGTTTGTATGCGCGTTCGAATACGTTTAGGCCTCTGCATTTCTGTCTCTTGAATGCGTACGTATGCCAAGTGAGAGTTTTATTAAATTCCGATGGCGCGCTATGGAATGAGAGAAAATGCTTTGTACCAGCCGCGACTCGATGTCTGCTCTGCGGATGTCATAAAATAAAAAATGCTGCGTAAATGTCTTTGAAAGTCTTGTACAAAGGAATCGATATATACCGTGAATGAAAGTCGACTGGCAACAAAAAAATTCTACGTTTTATGATAAAAGAAAATCTGAAAGAACACGAGAGGAAATAGAAGGCGCAAAAAGTTGATGGTATTCTCGATATGCATATATGGTACAAAATTGATATTAATGTTTGAATTATAAGTAAAAAAGCGTATCTACGTACCTAAAATTTATCAACAAATATTTATGTAATACTTATTCGAATTAAAACGATTAGAGGAAAAAATTGGCATCGAGAAAAGCGTTTTTCACGCGATGCAATAGCGATTTGTCTTCTCAGCGCTGAAAGTTTTCTTCATGGGTATTCAGAACGGAATAAAGCTGACGCGATTTCTTTTCCTTCCGCGGAAATAAGCATGAAGTCACCCGGCGAAGGAAACGACCGTCCAGTAGTACTAACATTTTTCCCGGAGCATATCCACGCTTCGGGAGGGAAAGCTTCGTCGGAAACGTGGGCCAGAAATACCGTAATCAAGAACGAACTCGGTCTCGGGCCGGGCGCAGCTATTTCCTCGACGAAGAAATAACGGTGCCACTTAGCCGGCTGACTTTAATGTTTACGCGTCGGAACTTCAGGCGGGTCTCAACTTTTAAATGCCGTCTTCGTTAATGCTTCAACTAAAACGTTCATAACTTCTCGTCACACCGCACACCGAATCGCAGTTCGTTCTCTTTCATCGTGATAAAGCCCGCCGAAAATATTCGCTCGTCTTCAAGGCGCGCTTTAGATTTTGATTAGACCAGCGTGTCACGAGGGGAAAGCTTTTTAGGAAAAGTCCTCAGATAATTGTATTACTTTCGATCTTCTGCTAAGCACCGTTTATAAACAGGAATCGAGGAAAATTTATAATTGATAGTAGCAATATAGCAGGATGAATATATATTGGAAATGCAAAGTTTGGCTATCTGAAAATTTAGCTAAGTATATAGATCTGAAAATAATTTTCTTAAAATACTCATAATTATTATGCATACTCAAGCTGGCTGATAGAATTTTTTGCAGTATATCTCATTAAGCTTGAGTTTCCTACATAATGATTTTAATGGTCCAATACAATTATTTTCAGATTTGTATCTAGCTAAATTTTGAGATCTTTTAGTAAATTTGTTCTTTCCATATAGATATGACAATGAGAAACATTTTGATAATAACTTTCTGTTTTTTTAAAATTCTTTTAAAAAATAAATTAATCTGTCAAACATGCATACACGTAGAGAGAAATTTATACGCGCATACATATATCGGAAAAACTTTGTATTTTATATAAATGTAGATTAGGGGCATTTACGATGATACGTTCAAATTGTAGAATATATAAAGGTTAAAATGTCATAAGTATCAACAACTAAAACAATTGAAGATTATAATATGTTAGAATCTCATCAATATGGTATGTGAAGTATATTAATTTTGTATATGTATGCGTACATATATGCGTACAAACTTGCATACATTTGCAATTACAAAATAATATATAATTGATAGCTATACGCGATTATCTCAAAATGAGCGAAGTTGTTTAGTTATAAATTATTTCATATGAATTATTTTATTATTATGTACAAATATTAAATCGGGACAATAAGTTTGGGGGATATCGTGTGATCCATAAGGTCATTATCTACTTGTGATTGCTTTCTCTGGTACTAAATAATTCTGTAATCTATTCATTATAAATGATTCCTATTGATATAATCTAATTCTGTCCTTTAATACTTACTTTTCTATTCTACTGAATGTCTTGGAGTACTTAAAGCACACGAAACAGACGTCTATTCCGTTCTAATCCACTAAGTGCACGCGAACGATTTATCATTCATGTCGTTTGGGTAACCTCGGCGCACCGATGGAACCGCTATCGAAACCTAGCTTAACCGCTTCGTGAGCGTATCCAACGTTCGTAGATGCGTTTGAAACGTGAAACTGCAAGAGCTTATCAGAAGCGTCTGAGTCGTGGTTAGTCGGTTTGCGGGCTAGTAGCATATCAGCAACGACAACGAAAAGGAGAGGCAAATGGCTGAGAGCAAAGGATAAACCTTTTGTAAGAATCTAATAGAGTTACCGTAGAGTACGCGTGTCCCCGCGGATTACGTGAAAATACGTCAGGAGTGACTATACAGTAGGATAGGCATTACATTGCAGCGCACTCCGACACACATGCACGTGATAGTGAACGGGCGGGGAAAGGACGCGTTGTTGAAAATGTGCCGCACGGGGTGCGCTCGTCGGCAAGGGTTTTATCGGCGGATTAGCATTGCTTTACATAGTCTCGAACGGGTTTGCATAGGTGCGCTGGAGAGGGAGGAAGAACGGTGCACACGAACCGACGAGGCCACACAAACCGATTTCCCGTTGGAGTTGGGTCTTGTAATCTCGCGCCGACAGGTCGGAAGAAAGGATAACGCGAAAATACGCCGACAAGTAAAAGGTTATATGAGCTGTTTATTCTCAGGATGTCGTAATTATGTTTCAGGATTAATAGTAAATGTAGAACGTCCTATCGAAGGGTTTCATCTTTTCACGTTATTTAATATGTACATAAATATGTGAATATACATTTTGTGTTAAATTTAACATATTTTATTTGTCCTAAATAATTTATTCAAATTTTGTATTAATTTAACACAATGAGAATATGTTAGGAAGTAATGCAAGTATTATGTGAAAAATTAACACAAAAAGTGCAACACTCACACAACTTGTAAGAGCAAATTATGGAAACTTATTTTTTCAGTAAAATTAACATTTATAATATGTCAAGTTTATACATTTTATTTGTTTACCTTTGAATTTGTGTTTTAAAATATATTATTTACGTATATTATATTTATTCACTTATTCATAAATTGTGTTATTTTAGCATTAAGAAATATTGAATATTAATTTAAAACAAAGCATTCGAATCACATAATTACATTAATACTTGGATGTTAACATTCAACACGAATATTTTTACGAGGGACTAGTTATAACACAAATATGAAATGTTTTTTTTTTACTGTGTATAAACAAAAGCATGTTCGTAAAAAAATACATTGTAATCTTTGGAACGTGTATATCAATATAATAGAGAATTCTCTTAATATATACATTTTATGGAAACTACGAAACATTATGAAATAATTTTTAAAGAATTCACAAATAATTTTTATAATTAAATTACTTTATATCACATATACAAATAAAAATCTGTTAAAATATGTATATACCTTTTTTAATTTGAAGAAAAAAAATATTATGTCGATATGTATTATTATTGCCATAATGTTTCTGATGTAAAGAAATTTTTTAATTCTGTTATACCACATTCTCCAAGCAAGCAGCTCATCATATATAACTGAAACGATGATTTCCTGTTGCATGAAAGACATGCTGTCTTCCGGGTATCTCGTTGAAGTACAACAACCCTGATGCAATTTGTCTCTTTCGCGTAAACGTAACGATGATTCATTTTGTTGTGATGTGACATTTACAGAAAAATCTTACAATCTCGCAACATGACATGCGTGCCGTAGAAAGTATTACGTTCAGAATTTGTACGGATTTTCAAGCTAACTGAACTGACATCTTTTAATATGAAGAGATAACATTCGTTTAATTCTCTTCTTTGTCATCGTTGAAATAAGAAATATCAATTTAAAGACAATTAGTATTTATTTATAATATCTGTAAGAACGTACAATGTTAACTGTAGAATTATTATAATTTTAGGAACAATAACCTTTTTTTTGTCTGATTTATATAAATTTCCTTTTTTACCATGCATCGGTCTGTACAAAGGAATAACACCGATTTGCTTAAATTATTTCTCCACATCTTAAAACGTCTTTTCTTCCGTTACGGTAGAGTTTGCGTCTTCCTGAGAGACGCGATTTCCTCAAATATTCGCAGGGTACAAAGCCGCTCTCTTGCTTGGCGCGCTACTGGCGGAGTAATATATATCAGGTATAATGGATATTAATTAGAGTGTATTTTAATAGAGGAACAATTAAGAAAGTGGGTCGCACGACTAGCGTAAGAAGGGGCAAGGCAAGAGTGGCAGGGACCGCGATTTACGTCGTAGGGGAAGAGAGATCGCACGCAAGAGTTTTACACTGTAGGTTCCATTATCTGTCTTCAGCGGCATAATAGAAGTCCCTCTAATTAGAATGTGCCGCGTGATGCTTTTGTCTTCTGGAAAAAAAAAAGACAAGAAAACGGGCGGAAAAGACGCAACCAGAAGGAACGAGAGAAGGAGAACACGCTCCTCTCGTCGCTCGACTAACCGATTTATCTCTGTTCCATCTTTTTCTCGGCTTCTCTTTTTTTTCTCAAATCATAAAGTTCCCTCGACTTTCTCGCGGTGATTCTTCTTCAGCGAGTACCTGAAAAACCGCTCGTTCTCCGCCATTGTGCATCCCGCGAGACGAACTATTTTGACGTCTGTATAAGTTTTTGGCTTGCAACGTACACTGCCGTTCTTACCCTCTTTAATAAGATACACGGATGTAATATAACTCTCTTCTATAAGGAGGGGTCTTCTATAAGAGGACATAAATCTGAAAGTTCCCGTGGTCCAGAAGCCACTTTAGTTCCACCCTACTAATTATGACGTGAGATTTATACCGTAGCCATTAAGACTTATCCGCACAAATAAGTATGACTTTACGCTAGGAATAAATTACTCGATTTATCTCGTTCGGCTTATTACGCGCGAAACAAGTTACGATGACTGCGAAAATATCGTGCTACTTAAGAACAAATCTTACACCTGACCCGCGATTTTTCATTATACCTGAGCTTTTGTCTGATACGCAGTTCACATGATAGAAGCGCAAAGAAATGAAATATATTGAGAAACAATTTATTCTCTTGTGCAGAAAAGAATTTATAACTTTCTTAGAATTGTCTCAGATCTTTTAGAGTTGCATTAACTTTTCAGTTATCTTTCAACTGACATGGATTGATAAAGAAAATATGTTTTTCTCGATATTATCTTCTTTTGCCGAGTATGACTAAGAAATAAAATAAATTATTTAACAATTTTTATAAATGTATAAAAATTGTAAAATGTTTCGTAAAATTACTAAGAAAACTATCATATCATTTTTGCAAAGCTCACGTATTATTAATGATAGCGTTAAAGTTGTATTCTATGTACAAATTTAATATAATTATTTAATAAATTTATGTACTTTATAATTATTACATGTTTCTTCGATTTCAAATATACTATTGTAAATTAAAAAAGCTTTAAAAAGTCAATAATTGAAAATCATTGCGAAGACGTGTCGTAACAGAGTACGTTGAAAATGCTTCGGAAAATGGTGTGATACCGCCATATTTTGCGAGACCAATCGATACCATATTACTGCCTTTGGCAACGTGGCTGCCGTCTTCAAGTTAAACATCTCCGTCGGGCGGGAAGTTTCCACGCTTTGGCAGATAAAATCCTTTAAGAGACGTAAAAAAAGATCGACGCAAACGAAGAAGCGCACAGCGGGAGAGAGCGAGGCTATGAGAGGATTTCACTTGAAGAAGAGAGTAGCGAGCGAAAACATTTGAATAGAAGCGTCCTGGATACTCGTTCCCTCGTATTTTCCGGCATCAACGAAGAGAGTAGCTCGATCTCCCAGTCGTCTGGGGGGAAATTAAGGAGAGAAGAGGGGAGGAATGAAACTTTAATTGCGTGTACTCTTCGGACCTACTCGATCGACCCCTTCGTATCGGACGTTTACGGTCGCGATCCAAACGGGCTTGGGGGTCTTTAATCGATAAGATCTGACACCAAAGAAGCGCACGGAGGTAGCTGAAAGAGATTGTAAGTAACCCGAAGCATTCGATTCGATTCAATGAAGAGCGAAGAGACGAACGGAGACGGGGAGGATCTGTGGTGGTGTCCGGACGGGTTTGGAGCGGAATAGAAAGAACGGAGCCAGAATTATGCAGATACCGGATATCCGATGTAGGTAGTCGGGTATTCTTCTCCGGGCCGGTCCTTTAGCCAATAGACATCTGGGATTTCCTGAATTGAATGTAAATTACCTTTTGCTCCGTTCGCGAAACGGATCTATCGTTAAGCTCCTGCAAATAAGGGGGCACCCGCCGTCCTCTATCGCTTCCTCCTCTTGCTCCCTACAGTCTTCTCCTTTTTTCTCGCAGCAGTAAGAACGCGAATTGCTCGTCGGAGAAGTGAGGAAGGCAGTGGCCGCGTCGACAAAGAGAAAGAGATGGTAGGAAAGACCTACTTGGCGAGCAGAAAAACGGAGGAAAATCCTCGACCTCTGCGCCAGCAGTTTCCTTCGTCACGTCGAACGTGCCGACGACCCGCCGGCGGGGTAGATGGGTGGCGCGCGGGTGGCGTACATTAATTTTCCTACGTTGCGGCAGCAGTAGAATCGAATTTGTGCGGCATTGTCCAGTAATCGGATTTACTTAATGCACGAAACGACGCGTGATTAAACGGCCGCGCGTGATACCCGCGGAGCCGCGGCGTAATGATCCGATCGTGCCTAATTGCAATCGCAACAAGATGCGAAAATATTTTGGTACACTCGTGCGCTGTAGAGATGTAAAATATAAAATGAGTGTACCCCGTAGCTAGGAAGATATAATATTGTGGCATACGCTTCAAACAAAATCTTTAGGTTTATACTCCTTTTTACGCTTTTTTATAATCTTATTCCTTACTGAATTTTAGCTGAAGCTTTCTCATTTTAGAAGAAAATCTTAATATATACTTAGAAAAAAAACATAGAGGTGACAACCTTTCAGGATAGATCAAGGCGTGAATCAATTTTTCTTTATTGGTAAGAAAATACAAATCGAAAACAAATATTGTCCTTAAGTTTCATTATAAATTCTGAACTTTTACGCGCTCGATTTTGGCTTAAGTCTCATATAATCAAATAATACATATACACACACACATACATGGATTTTTTATCGCTCAACGTAAAAACCAAGAAGGGTATTATTTAATTAAGACCGAAAAAGAGAGAATTACCTAATTTGTTCTAAAATTGTGAGGAATAAAACGGATCACCAATTTACTACATTGATTTAGCAAATTATACACTATGAAAATTACTATAATTTGCAAAGTTTTAATACACCTTTATGTTTTACGAAGTCGCAAAGATCATGATTTTTTGTGATCATGATTTTATACGAGCAACAAAGTTTTTACGTATACTCATGATTTCTGCTTTTGAATTGTCAACCGACACTGAATCACACGCAATACAAAACTATGTCGTCTATTATTTCGGATGCAAAGGATTCCTGCGCGTGGAAACTAGCACACTAAAACTGTTCGTTTGAAACAAAAAACTAACAAGACTAATGACAAGTGTCGACTATCTCAAAATTTATACTGATACGATTTACCCTGTGATCCAATTTGCTCTTCGATTTAGATACTCGAGAAAATAACTACAATTTTATATTATGTAGAATTAATACATAGTTGAATAAACAATTACTTTATAATCACTGTATTTTATCCAGCGATGTACATTAATTCCACATTTAAAATAAACCATTGCTATTTATACGTATAAAATTGTCCCTATGTGTGTATGCGATTACTATTATATTTTCTATGAGAAACAAAGGTGTGGCCAATTTTAAAAGGCTATTAAAAATGTTTAATTGAATTGTCATTACATAAAAGTCCTCTCTCAAATTGATCTCAAAACTCTTCCATACAGCAAAAACAAATCTAAATTAAACTCTCGAGAATGTCAAATAAATAAAAATAAATTACGGGCTAGTGAGAGTTAAAATTGCGGTAATTCGTGCAAATTAAAAGTTTTATTTCAATATGAATACTTGTATAGACGTTTCGGCTATAATTCAAGCCATCTTCAGTAGTCCAAATTATACAAAACTTTCGTCAATGGCTGAGCAGGAAGTGGCAAATTCATCTCCCCTACAGATTATTTTGTCCGAAAATTGATCGATCTTGCTGCAAATAATCTTCCATATAGATTTTATAATTGGTTTTATTAATGAATCAAAAATTTAAGAACGACTCTTACGTTATATTGTTTGCGTCATAGCTGATCATTCGCGAATAACGTATGCAAATCGATCGATCATCGTTGCCGAGAAGAGCAGTCTCGCGCACGCCGCGCGTTTATGCACCGAGCAAATTAATTGGTCTATCCCTCCCCCCACCTCTCCCCCTCTTTCCGCCCTTCCGACCGCTATCACTCGCATTTACATAAGCGCGCGCGCTGGAGTACGCGCTCGCGTTTCCTGCGTCAATTTCGTTATTACTTGAGTGCCCGGTACGGTTCGTCCAACCCCCGCAATTTCACACCAACCTTCGAGCCGAGCCGCCCTATCGAAAAGACCGGACCGGTTCAGACGGGGCGTTAGTAATGTGTGCGAGCGCGATGAAATGCAAACAGGCGCAATATTATTCATTGTTCGCCGGCTTTACACGTACCGGGCTTTGCCGGTGCTCGGCAGGCTCGGGAATGACGCCAGGGACGGATTCTATTTGCTTTACGACTGAAAAACGTCCACGTCGTAATTAATCAAATGCATTTGCTCGGCGCGCGCGTCCTTTTTTTTCACATTTATGCCTCGCGCGAAATATCTGCGTTCCGCTGCCCGCTTGTGCAAATATGAAATTCTGGATCACTCGCACTCGCTTTCAGCCGATGATACGTATTTGCAACATTTACGAAAGTATATTGTGTACAGTTTTAGAATGTTCCTCACCAGTTGTATTGACGTTTGCTTTTGTGTGTCATACGCATAACAAAACATCGCATGCGTGTTTCAAAAAGTGTTAAAATATCAGTTCTTAATTATATATATATATATATATATATA
>NW_017275207.1:2031988-2073578 GCF_001594065.2 Cyphomyrmex costatus
TGTTAAAATATCAGTTCTTAATTGTATATATATATATATATATATATATATATATATATACATATATCTTTACACATCATATTATTTTTTCTACAATACATTTTTATCTTTTAACGCATTGTTCTGCTAAACTTTTTAAAACTTTCGTTGTGACAAAATAGAAAAGTTTTGTGGCAATTTGTACGATTGTACAGATTTAGTTGAAAATTGATGAAATGATTAAAATAAAGTAATAATTTAGATTATATATGATAAGTAATAAATTATTATCATACATTTGACAAGGTTTAACGTTGATAGTAAATAGTGTTAATATTAAAAAATAAGTATAAACAATGATAATAAAAAGATTTATAAAGTGAAGCGTGTAAAAATATTCAACTTACGAACTTCACGATCCCGCTTGAGATCTTGTTAAATTATTTGCGAACTCTGTCATAATTATATGGAACAGCTCACCGCAGTTTTGTAATAAGCTCGAATTTGCGTGTTACCGCGATCGAAATGACGAACCACGTCTGGTTTTACTATTCTATGCGAATGGGTGAAATTTATTGAAATGTACTTCATTTCTTCACGTAGGTTCTCATTTATTCTACGTGTCACAATGATGCACGATAGCAAAGCATCGATGGTTCCTGCAAGCACTGAAATATTAAAACAGCATGTCGATCGAATACCGTCGGTACTCAAGGACCCACTACATAATTCTGAAAGGCAACAATTGAACCATGCTGTAATTATATAACCTTCCCATCGTAGTCGAATATGTAACGAGTCCAAGTTCGCGTGTCACTGCGTCCGAAATGATTATTCTATGATTTCATTCATTATACAATAAATCATTGTCTCTATGTTCTGGGGGAGCGCGCAACGGAGCGTAAGCACAATAAATAATTATCCAACGAATTTGCTGAAAATTCACGGTCTATCTAACTTTGTTATGGCTTCTAGAGCATGCGAATAACGAGTAGAAACACAACGTCAATCAAAAAGGCGCAATTGAGTTATCCGTATTCTTTATACGTCTTTTTCAATGCATAAAATTTTATTTTTTAAAAGGTGTACCAGTACATACATCGCATTACGCAAGCAACAAGAACGTAAATTACATTCACATGTACTTTACTGATCTACATCTTATTATTATGTATTCTGTTCTCATTGTTTACATATAAAGATTATTAATTTTCTTTAGAAAAGTAAATTTGTCGTTCATTATTATTGTTAGATAGTTCAATATCTATTATTGATTTTTCCAGCCAAGGAATTATATTATAGAGAAAACTAATAAACTGATTAGCGATTCAATCATGGCAGTTTTAAATAGAAAATTATCGTTGAAGCTGATACTTTGAAAATTTGTTTCGTCTCTTTTGATAATTATTTCATTAATGATTCTTTGTTTCCCTTTGGATTATAACTTCCATTAGAATACAGAAAGAAAATTATATTCGCTGGTAGCGCTAAGCGGAGTTGGCACAACCCAATGTTAATGGTTCGCGTTTTTCTTTTTCTAGTAAAACCGTATCGCGTCTGCAAAACTTTTCCTCGAGCCAATTTTACGTTCGCCCTTTAGCGACGTAGGTTCCTTTGTAACAAGTTGGTTCGCGACAAGCGCGACGGTGGACAGGAAAATAGTCGACCAGGCGAAAAAACGCGAGAACGAGAAAAGCGACGAAGGAAGGGAGCTACTCGCTACCTAAAATTGTAATTCTAAATTAGCTTGGCTAGTGCAGCTTGTTGTACGGCCGATGCGGTCTTGATAAACTTATGTGTAAAAAACAGATTCTTGTCACTGCATGTGGTATTCTGACATATTTCAACTGATGCATTTGCTTTATTCTTCTTGAACTTTGAATTATTTTTCATCTGTTCTCTTGTCATCATCAATGACAACTTTGTTGAGCAAAAGCAAAAACGCAATTTTAATTATAATTACAGAGTATTTGCTATTTGAAAAAGCCTGAAAAAAAATCTAAAATGTTCAGAGAATATTTCCTTTTTATCGTTGAAAATCAGGAATTTTTATAGAATTTTTTCAGTACTGTAGGAATTTTTTTTCCTAGTTTTTTTGAAATTTTATTTAAACAAATTTTATTTTATAAAGAGAATTAGACAATAGAATACAATACTCAGCAAAATAAAATAGCTCATTGATAAAAATTCTTTGTACTGTCCAATAAAATTTATGACTCTGCATTTATAGAAAATGATAGATGTAGTCTCGTGGAATCCTTTCTATTAATTTATAATACCTATATAATTTGCGTTGCTTGTACTTTAATTCAAAGTTGTATTAAAAAATTCTCTAATTTTCTCAGGGGAATTTCATAAAGAAAATTTAAATAAAAACATCCTGAATTAATATATTTTAATCTTCTTTTATGCAGTATTTTATTATATACTCGTATAACAAAGCTATAATATTGTCGTGATATGGAATCAATCAATTACCTAAAATATCAGTAGATAAACACGATTATTAAATACATTATCACAATTTGAGAAAAAAGAAGAAACTTTTTAAAAGATTCTGTTTTAGTACAAATTTTATTTATCGAATAATTAATAAATAAATGTTACTGATGTAATATTTAAATAAGAAAGAAAGACACGTCAACTCTTGTAGCATTTGTTTAATTTTTTATATTTATATTGATGGATTTAATTTCTTTTACAAATAATATAATTACTTCAGCATTTAATAACAAGGGGTTCTTTTATATTATATTATATTATTTTGTTCATAAGTAATTTAATTAATGAAACTGCTACAGAGTCTGCCCCATGGAAAACCGAGTTTGAGAGCATACGTCCACTCCAAACATGATGTCTCATTTTATGTAATGAAAACGTCCTATCCTTATTCCGCTTTCGAGCACTGTCGAGAACTTTTCCGAAGAAGTTAAGAAGTCAAGTGCGCCACGTAATATCTAAAAACTGAAGCGATGCAAGGAGGATGTCGTACTACGTATGTCGAGACCCAGTTCACCCATGAAGTGGAGAGCTGTACGTCAGTTAAAAATAAAAAAAGGAGGAAAGAGAAGACTGTGTACTTTGGTCGCTCGCATTCGCTCTTGCTCTTTAACCCTCAAAGTTGATTCCCGCGCCATTGCATGTTGAAGTACTGAACTGCGGATATTACTCGTAGCAAGATGAGGAGGCACAAGTTATGTGAGGTAGATGGTGTCAATATGTTTTAGCTATTCGCGCGAGAATATTAATTACCTTCTAAATATCCCTTACAGCTATTTATTATATACATAAGCCCTATAATCAATCTTTTTCTACTATGTATCTTTCTTGTAGAATAATTCTATGTAAATAACATTTTTTTTCCCCGATTGAATAATCTGTATTATTTCAAATATTTTAAAATACGTCTTGTGTAATGTATACGCCGTGGAAAAATTTACATGTATCTTTTATGCAGATTATAGTACATTATTACTCTTTGCCTCTTTCATAGCTCGTGAATTAAATTCCTTCGTTCTTTCTTCTTTATTTTATTTAAATTCTCGCATTTCTCCGTACTTCTTAGACATGAAACGTAAACGTGCTTATTTTTCAGTATAATTTGAAGTCGATACCTAATTATTTGCAATGATCGAATTTTTATCTTCAGTTTTAGAGAATGTTATAAAATATATTATATCCAAGAATATATAAAAAAAGTACAGAAAATTGTGATTTTACAACGATTCCTTTGTGATAGATTTTTGATCTGTCATGAAAAATACTTTTTGATAGAGGCGGAATGAGGTATCTATTGGAGAAATATATGCCTACGGTGTCAAAGTTGAAGTTATATTCGGAATGAAATATGACGAAGACGGTCGACAGTACCGGTGGAGAGAGATTATGTGTCCGTAGAAAAACTGACTCTCCTCCACCGGTAAATAAGATCCTCCGCGTTCTGCCACTTGCTCTTCAGTCCTTGAATCCAATCCTCGAACCCTCTCGCGCTTCCACCTCTTCCAAGGAACGAGCCAGAGAGACGTTGCTTACTTCGCGAAGGTGGAAAGCGCTTTTTTGTGCCTCTTAAGCTCGGGCTACACTTTTCTCGCCTCGGTGCTCCGAACGGAATATCAGTTTACGCGCGAAACCTTCTCAACGCGCTTCTTCTCCCAGCTTCCACCTTTGTAGTAGAATATGGCCGCCCACTCGTGCCGATCTTTTAAAGATTCTCCCATCATGTTCGCGCAACACGAGGGCATATCCGATATCGCCGACAATAAAAACTGCGAGTGTTTCAGTTCCACTTTTGCGCGTCTATCGCTAAATTACTCGCGAGAGGACAGATTTTACGATAGTTCGATACTATAAAAGTATCGATATCTAGTTATTTCTAAGTTTTTTTAAATAACAACATTAGATACTGTCTTTCCTAGATTTTTATTTCAAATATCCGTATTGATATTCTGTTAGTTTTGTTATTTTGAGAAAAGTCATACGGCGCATGTGTTGATGCAATGGAGATCGTTGTGTAACTAACATGAATAAATTAATCAGGCGTGTGAAATTTGGACCAGACTAGTTCTTAGTTCCTAATAATATTTTTATGTAAATTTTAATATATAGTTTAATTTATAGTTAAATATATTTTTCAAATGTTTGTGAAAAGGTTCAATATATTTTTCAGTTATATAAACTACACATCGTCGAAACACAATTATAAATTGAAGCTGAAATAACATTGAATTAAATCGATCGTCAGTTTAATAATAGTGCTAATAAGCATCTTAAAATATTGAAGAAACTTTTATTCTTATAATATTTCATCATAAAGAAATTTTTTTATCTTTACTGATTGATAAATTGTTTACTTTTTAAACAAATAAAAATGTAATTACAAAGACAACGCTTGTTATGTTTTAAAAACAATTAAAATAATGATATTAAAATTACGGTATTAAAACAAGCCAACAAATTAAATGATGACAATTTTTATTAAAATATTCTATAATTAAAATGAGAAACGTTTTAATTTGTTGGCTTGTTTTAATACCGTAATTTTAATATCATTATTTTAGTTGTTTACTTTTTACAAGAGAATTTTTTTATTTCAATCTGATTAAACATAAAAAATGTGCTTCTTATAGTCCTCCTAAATTTGTACTATAATATACTGTAGATTTTATTCCATTTTTTATTACTCTAATATTCTAGACTTTTTTTATATGTATGCATGTGTAAAATTTTTAATCAAATTGGAGAGATATTTCTTAAACATCATAAGTATTAGATATTATTTATTATATAGATAATGATATAGTCGTGTACAAATGTAAATTTATTTATTATTTATTTTTAAAACATTTGCAAAGACACTTAAAATCTTATTATATATAACATCGTGAATACAGATTGATAATTTTTGTACATTTTTGTATGAAAATGTAATGCTCTTCAGGAATTATAAATTTCTTCCTGTCTTGAATACGAATTTTATTTATGAATAATCCAATGTTAAATTTATGATATCACAAAAAATAAATTATAGTGAAATATGTAAGATTAATATATAATAATAGCGAATATATAAGTAAACCAAACATTATGGTAACATAAATTCTATAATAAAATCCTAATATTAATTGTACATTTAATTTTAGACACTTTCCTACTATACTTAATAAAACAGAAGCAAAGATTACTAGGACACCTTGTATAACATTGGAAAGGTGGAAAGATATTTATGATGATAAATTTCTGCTTAAGAACGCGGGACCTTTTCGTTTATGTTTACGTACACAGTCTACCTGGCAGCAGATAACAATATCATGCCACGACCTTAGTTTATGGACATATCCAAACTAGTCCGTAGTTGAACTCGTGCTGCGAATCGATACGCAACTTTTCAAACGGTTCCATTCTTTATCACTGTGCTTTGCATTTTCATCAATTTTTCAAGCATCGTTTATATTCAGTTTGAATAAATCCAAGTGTTTGTGTGTACTGAACGATTTAGATTGTACCAGTAGTGTATTTTCTTTGGTAAGTAGGAAAACTTCAAAGTTCGAGAATGTTCGGTTTATCGAGTAATTGTAGAAATTTCTTAAAGAGCGCGCACGCAGTCTTCTTGCATGTTTAAAATGATCCTTAATACTCTGTATTCTTAATGTTAGAACATTTCGTCATTTATTAGATGTTTCTAAAATTATTTCTCTTCAAAACTTAATGTATTGTATCTAATACTTATTAACATTATGCAAACTCGGTCTATATTGTATGTAATTGAATTATCATTAAAATATTTTTTGTTATACGTTATAAGATATAGGGTAAAGTTACCTATTATGGGATAGGCTCCTAATATGAAATAGCAGTGTTTCTGCTAAACTAATAAGCGTATGTGTTTGGTTCTATCATGAACTTTTTACTCTTACAATTAGAGTGAAATCTATTTAGAAGAAAATTCATTATTAAGTCATGCGTGTAGTTGTTGCAAAAAATATTTATAAATCGTATTGATAGAAAAATACGTAATTATTTGTTTAATCGTAAAAATAAAATTGATGATCGTGAAACCGTAAGATAGTCTAATATGAGAGCATCTAAACAAACAATTTAATATCTCAAAGCATATTATTAAATATATTAAAAATAACGACGATTCTGTTGTTGTAAAATTCCACATATACGTGCGCGCGCGCGCACACACTCCACTCACACATATATAGACATTGAAAAATTATGTAATTATGTATAAAATTTAAATTTTTTACATAACAGTACTACTGTAACAGCGGTATGTGTTACTTTTAATTCTTCCGCATTTGCTCCATATTTTAATTATAAAGGAAAAAAAATTATCCAATGTATGTATTCGGAATTTTATATAACGACTGCTATCCAATTTTTAACTTATGACGTTACTAATTTATAAATTGTGGATACCCGATACTTAGATTTGGAAGATATTGTCAATTTTAAGAAATTTTAACATTGAGGATGTTCAGATTGGAGTCGAAACGTTTGTTGTTAGTTGTATATCTAACATATATATCTAAGACAGATTATTAAACATCAACTTTGTCAGGCTCGTAGCCCTCTTTTGTTTATTATTTAAATTTTTTTATTCTCTTAGTTTTATGTAATACATATAATAAAAGCGTGTTTTTATTTTTTTTCTTAGTTTCCTGATTTAATATTATTATAGGTACCACCTTATATAAGGAAGCTCTGCTTGTATATATTAGAAATCCTTTTTTTAAATGAATAAAATTGGCACTTTTGATAAAAAATGTTACAAAAAAGTTTAGCTGTTATCGATTGCTAACTTTTGTGGAGATAAAACTTGTTAAATATATTTCCCATAAATTTGACATGAAAGTAAAAGTTAAGGTTGCAAATTAAATAAGTTACAAATCTTTAAAAAAAGAAAGTATTTCATAATAGGTTATTTTATCCTATATATAGTTTTAAAAATTGATAATTTTCTGTCAATAATTAAAATATCTTCTTTGTCAAGTTTTTGACAATAACATGCCAAATAAATTAATTTTACACAATTTCTACTATTCAATTTTTAATCAAATTATAAATTTTTAAAGATATTTTTATGGTTATATTAAAATCATGTTTTATATTTATTTTTTATTGAACTTTTTTTTCTCTTTCAATGTATTTTATTTTACAATTTGTTAAATAAAAGAGAAAGGGATTTGTGCAACATAATTGAATTGTTTGAAACATATTAATATTCGAATAACGAAGTTCTGTTAATATTATTAATACAGCGTATTGCTTCAATAATACTGATCATGCAAGAGTCCTTTGCGTCAGAGCACGATCTCCGTCGATATCGCATCGAATTCGTTCATTCAAGTTAATTAAACGTAACAGGTCACTCTTCGTTTCCAATAAGGTTCACCAGTTAATAAAATTTGAATTTCAAATTCCGTCGTCGCGAATTGGCGGCGAAACGAGCAGCATCGAACGACAGCGGTTATCGGTGCTGCTGACATTAAATGTTTGAAGAATTTTTTTTTGTTATATCGATTGCAGCACACATTGTGTAATTCGAGAAAGAACGATCAATGTTCGAGCCCTGCGTGCAAACGTTGAGAGTACCATTGAATGCGACAAACTCGGAAACTATGCTCGATTATAAGTTGTTCGCTACTAGGACAATGCAGCTGGATCAGAATAACAACAATAGCGACGTGTCGCAGCAACCAGATTGGTAAGAGAAAACATCATTCATATTTTTACGGTTACATATGCGGTTTGATCGAAATGATAATAGTTGTAGCATAAAACGGATGCACTGAGATAAGAAAATACTGCGTGCGCTTTGATCATGATTTGATAGAATTTTAATTAACATTATCTGCAATCTTGTAAAAAACGGGATTGTAGCTAATGTTGATTTATATTGCTTTATAAGTATATGTTTTTACATCAAATCGTTATTAAACTTTGTAATTTTAATCAAAACAGAATAGCAATATCATAAAACGTATACATCGGTAAATATAAAACTTATTATTCTCTGTGTATGTGTGTGTGTATGTTCCTTGCACGTTGATTTTTATTTTATGATTCGTCACGTTAAAGCAATAATATGAGATATATTGATACAATTGAACAGAAAAAGATATTATGCTTTGTGTTTTAATTTCCGCTTGATTTTGCAACTAAATTAGAACATAATAGTAATATCAACATGCAACGAAAAAGTACAAAAAATGCTATTTTATGTATTGATTTTTCAATTTTAATTTAAACTATACGTTTTTGTCATTTACTAGTAAAAGTAATTAAATACAGCAGATTGAATGAAAAATTTTGATTATTCTAAATAGAATCGTGACATACTTGATTAAAATGTATAAGCTAATGATTGTTTCGAAACAGTTTCACATAGAGATTGACAGAGAGGGCGAAAAATAGGGTGGAGGGAATAGGGAAAGAAAGATGAGAGTAGATTATGTATTTTCTTTTAAGAAAAGTAATTCATTGACAAAATAATCAAAAACCGTCTTATAACGTTGTATAACGTTAAAAAATGTTCTGTATTCGTAATAGAACTGCTTTTAAATTATTTTTAGAAATAAAATTTTTCGAAAGTTATATATACATATATATATATATATATATATAATTTTCAATTGCTTAAATAAATAAAAATGAGTAATAATGTATAACGATTAACTTAAAAAATACAATTAACTAGAAATTAATATAGTACTTAGTTAATGTATTTAAAAGTTTCTTGGACAGAGGATATATTTTCTTTTTTATAAAGCATATTTTATCAGAAAGTAGCTGTAGGATAAAAGACTTAATGCAAAACTGCATCAATAAACGGACGAGATAATTAATAATTAATAACGAAGACAGTCTCGCTTAAGTTTCTTGCTCTTACCGAGTTCGTTTGAGAGAATCGATTATAAAGGCAACTTTCGCGCTCAGCTTTTTTTCCTTGCGCTCAGCTCTTTTTAATTGGTTACCCGCCTAGCATCGTGGCCCTTTAGCCAATTAGTACGTTACAAAAAATGCTACGGTATCTTTCCATCGAGAATTTTTTCAATGCAAATTTTTAATCGACTTGCTTTTCCCATTTGCATAGATATTGTGGATATTTACGTAATATTTGAAAAAAAAAACGTATCTTATTCATGTGTACATATTTCCTATCATTTCTTCTTTATGTATTTGTTATTAATTAAATAAAAACGTTACATTAAAAATAAATGCTTTTATGTTTTAGATTAAAAGCATTTTTATTTATTCTCTTTTTTTATTTTGATTAAAAATCTTTGATTTTTATTTTACAACCAATGTAAACGAAGACTTATTAAAAACAATGCGGATGAAGCTGACAACAGTTTATATTTACAACTAATTTTATATATGTAAATTTAATAAATTTTTTTATTTGTTTTTATGATAAATTTACACTGTTTACATTTGTACAACATTAGATTTGTAACATACAATTGATGTCTGTTGCAAAATAATTTATCAGAAGAAATTGTTTATGATATACATCTGTTTATTTTTTTAATTTTACGCATTTCAGATATTTATCGTATGTTTTTTTTTTTGCGATTAGATCAGGAAAACAACTATTATATTATGGCTCAGAAATATTTTAGCCTACAGAATAAATCTTCTCTCAAAGAGCTGTGAGCGAAAAATATGCGTATAATATAACGTTAGTTGTCGTTTTAAGTGTTCCGTTCTTTCTTGTACACTTTTAGTGAAGGAGAAGTCGTGAGCAAGAGTCGTTAAAGAGTTTCGCACCATCAAGTTTTGGTCAACTTTTGTTGTCTTTCTCTCTCTCTCTCTCTCTCTCTCTCTTTCTCATTCACTCTCTCTCTCTCTTTCTTTCCTCTTCTTTCTCTCTTTCTTTCTATTCCGTCATTCCATCCTTGTCTCTTTTCTTCTCAAAAGCTCGCTTATATTAACGAGAAGTTGCGATGGTAGCAGACATTAACTTGCAAGGCTATAGGCACCTATCAGTTTGATTATTTTCCAGTTAATACTACGATGTTATTCAAAAGACAACGAAGTATAGAAATGGAATAGAATAAAATATAAAGTGCATTAAAACAAAAATATGATAAAGATTTTTCTTAGAAATTATTTTAATAGTCGTGATTGTGGAAAGATTTGTTTATGTATAAATTATGTAAGTTGAATTGTGATATTAATGACATATATATATTTTTATTTTATTTCATATTTTCACGTATTAGATATTTATTTCTTATTAAATTAAATTTTGATTACAATATAAAAACTATTACAGATCAATTTGAACGCAAATTTTTGCTCTTAGAGAATTAATCGGAGTCTCTCGCGTGACTGAAAGAAGTCACGCTGTACGCTCTATGATGTATAACTGTTGATATACTGGTGTTAAGTATCTATGTAATTCAGCCATCTAATATCCAATAATTATCTGATATCCGATACACGACTATGCCATTATGTGTGTGGCAAGATTTTATTTCTCATTAATTAGCTCAGAACGCGGTCAATGCGCCTTTACTTGAGACATAAGCGTGCATTTAATCGGTTAATTATCAAGAACGCATGGATGGTTTTCTTCTTTCTTCCTTTATCCTTCTCCCCTCTTTCCCGCCCCTTTTTCCCCCTTTCGTTTTCTCTCTCTTTCATGCCACGTTAACGAAGTTGTCGTCACCGCGATGAACTCGAGGGCAGACCCACAATATCAGTTTGGTTATCTCCTGTTTAACGCCATTGTGTCGCAGCAGGTAAAGGGTGATAACGAATCAGCGCCTATATGCCCGTGAGGGTGTGAGAGTAGTGAAGTCGGAGGTTCGTTGTGGGGACAGAGGGATTGAAATGGAGAGGGGAAAAACGGAACAATAGTGCTTGGGGCACTGTGAAGATCCAGTAATTGAATTACACTCTGATAACCGCTTATCGCTAGCATCCCTCCCGCGAGTTTGCAACGGCAAAATAACTTTCGCTTATTGTGCGTGGTTCGATCGCCCATCCGTTTCTGGCAGGATCGTATCAACAAAATTTTCAATGTTACATTTTCCTTAAAAATTTCAATATTTGAAATAAAACCATAATTAAATCTGTAAAAAGTATTTCTTTGAATATGATGTTATACATATATGTATATAAAATACAAAATAATAATGTAAATTAATATTTTGTGAACTTGATGAGCTGACTGCAATGTGTTACTACGGTAACGTCATGTAATTGTTTTGCATATTCATATGTTTATGAATTAAATAAATTTAAAGACTATATTTAAATGTTACGTCTAAAAGAAATGTAAATTTAATATTTTGAAATTGCCTTTCTATAAGTCAATTGTTTGTTTTTAATTAATTTTTTAAGATATTACTAAAAATTTCCAAGCTCTTATAATGTATTTTTTCTGTTTCTTTATGATATTATATTATCATAGTAAAAAACTAATATTTTAATCTTTAAAATAAATGACTTAAAAATAAAGTTAATTTTGTAAGCAGAAGCTATATGAGACGTCCATGACTTTCCTTCCGGTTTTCCTCTCCTTTTTTCTGCTCTCCTTTTTACTTCATTGGGCCGATCCACTGGGTAGATGGTTCGCAAAATAATTAGTTCGCTTACGAATCCCTCCGGTATATTGGCAGACAGAGGGAGGAAATTAAATTCGTGCCCCTCGTATAATCCACGCTCGTGCCGAATCGACTCGTTCCTTTGATTCCTTTGATTCGGCCGCTCTTCCACGATTAATTATCGGCGATAAACGCACGGCCGCGTACTATAACCGTACGGTGTCTTTTGCAACATACGATCGCGTCCTCGCGCACGGAATGTCTAATGAAGCTTTTTGCATCGCTATCTCCCATTCCGATGATGAAATCGTAGAAAGGAATTGCGAAATGGAATTATCAAAAGCTTATGCCTCCACGTAATGAAAATCCACTATTGAGTCTCTGAGTAATTTTCCAATAACGTACATTTTCCGTGCATCTTTATAATTCTTCGTAATAATTTAAAGTGGTTTATTGAATATATTTTATAAAAAAATTCTAAATGTAATGAAATGTAATGTAAAATTTGCATTATGTATATTCATAATAAATTGGAAATAATTATAAATTTTTTATAAATGCTGATTAAAATAATTTATATTCAATCGATTTTATCGGTATTTATTTACTAATTGTAAGATTAAATTTTAAAAAAATCTTTATATATATATTATATTTTTTCTATATTTTTTGAATTTTATATTAACAAATTTGATTTATCAGATGTATAAAATATCTATTGTCTTTTTATCTACAAGAATGTTAATTGGAATTTAATTTTTTTAAAATATAAAAAAATTTATATATAAAATTTTATTCAGTTTACGTAAATTTATAATAAATTAATTTTACGTAATTTTTATATTTTACAAAAGTTAACTTTATATTTATAAGTATAAAAATATCTAATATATGTATGTAAAAAATTTTAAATATTAGGGTATATAATATTCTTAACAAACATTTGTTGACGAACAATCATTTCATATTTGTTCAAATATATGATAAAATTATGCTTCTGTTATTTTTGTAAAAATGTATCATTTAAATATCTGGGACAATTAAGAAACATTCGGAAGGAACAAAAGAGCAACGTGAGGATGTGAATGTCCGACTAATCCCGTGTAGATGAAGTTGGTGGTTATCCACCGACTTCAGCCTTCAACGATAATGCGACGCTTAAATTGTAGACAAGTTATACACTCAGCAAGGAACATTTTGCAACCAACCAAGCTCGAAACACTAACCGCGTGGCAAATTCACCCTAAGCGTCGCGCATACATTGGGGTAGACCAGGGGGGTCGAGAAGGGTTCGTAAAACGGCTGATTCGGGAATAATTTCCAGCTATCTCGAATGAGCACGCTGCACAGGCGTTCCTTAATTCGAGACATTTTTCGTTTTGTTTTTATTATGTGCGGCAGCAGCGTATCAATTATAGGATAATTACTCTGACGGCAGAGCGTACCTAACACTAATTGGATGCCCACGTATTGCGAAAATATTCGAGCAACCGCTAGAATGGAATCTGTGTGCTCACATAATATAGAATCGGAACCATTAACATCTTGATGATAGGATAAAATTACATGAAGGCTATATAATTAAGCAATAAATACCTGCAAGAAGAATCGTTCCATAAGAAATTTGTCGCAAGGAATAAATTTAATCTGTGACTAAATAATACATTTAACATTCATTAAACACAATATCCACACTCACACATCGCTGATATTATATTATTTTTTGACAACAGCATTTATGAAGATATAAAACCTATATTTTTATTGTAAATGCTTGACTATACATAGTATCCAATATTGGTAAACAAAATATAACATATGTAACATTTTTTAAACTAATGCATCACTGGAAAAAGTAACAAATCCCAAAATTAAAACATAATATTTTACATTTTTTTTGTTATATAATATGTAAAAAATTGCAATATACCTAAATCGGTAAAATTTAAAATTTTTACTTCTTTTTAGAGTTTTATATCTATTTAAAAGAACATTTAAAGCAATTTATTTCATATATATATATATATATATATGTAGTAAAAACCTAACATTTTAATACATTTCTAAAATTATTCGCGTAACAATATCATAATCAAAGACAATGTAATCAGCTCTGCGCATGGAAACAAATTCTCGAATATGATCGTCGAACTTTCCTGCCGATGCGGATTAAAATGCTCTAAGATGTCTTAATGACCATCAAAGTCCTCGGGGAAGCGAACGACATCGTCATACCGAAGTACCGAGAGAACGATAAGTTTTCTTAATTAGGGAAATGGAAACGCGAAAAAGAGTGTCTTACAGCGGTTAGATGAGACGGGTACAAGCTCAAAGAGAATTCCCTATGTGAGCTTTCGTCTTGAATTTATCTTTTTGGGACAGTTGACGAACTATTTTTCGTAGTGGGTCACCACAATTTATTATATATCAACTAGATATATACATATTAGGTGTTCCAAAGGTGTGAAAACTTTCTTAATATTTCGGAAACTAAGCATTTTTGGAGAAAATGTTTTAGACAAAAGTTGTAGGGTTTAACAAGATCCATTTACTGGTATTATTCGTTTGATCTTCGGTAACATCGCCTTATACCTTGAAAAGTACTTAATGAATATGAACTTTATTGTAGTGTTTTGGCATCAGCTATTAGAGTCTGGAATCAAAAATAGAGTGTGTCCTGTTTATAAAAAAATCGATATGATTTTGATTTGGACTTGGTAACGCTACCCAACGTTAAACGGATAAAAAAAAATTAGGAAATAGATCTTTTTAAATCCTACAACTTTTGTCTACAAAAAAAAAAAACATTTTTTCTAGAAATGTTTAGTTTCTAAAATATTAAATGTTTTCACATTTTTGGGACACTCTATACGTATGTACATGTAGATATTTTGAAATTTTCTGGATTATCTTTCTGTCATCTCCCATACCTCGTGAAATATCAAGGTAACATAAAAATTCATGAATCTACACGGTTTCCCATAACCATAACTATAAAATATTTTAATAGCATATTATGGAGATTAACTTTGTCGAAAACTTTAGATAAAATTGTGATTATAAAATTCTTTTTAGAATTGTGAGCAACCGATAAGTTTTACGTATATAGTTTACATTTATTATATTATTTCTTTTATCTACTTTTGATTTTTATCAAGTGATGTTAATTTTTGCTCAGTTAATTTTGTTGTTTGATTTCTTATATTCACATAACATATATTGTAAAATATGTGTTATAACAATTATTGAAATTAATTTAAAACATAATAAATAAATGTTTAACATATATTTACTTTGTAATATATCAAACATGTTGTATCCGACTCAGTTAATACCGGTGCTTGGCATTCGACATTAATTTTTTGTATGTAATTGTATACACGAGGTCATCATGATATCACTCGCAAGACTTGAGACTCTTGAGAATCGACAGGCAGTGGCACGAACTGTAATTCCACTATACTATCGTAGTTCTCCCTCGAAACGTGATCGCATCAATACCAGAAACAAACGCGATAATTTTCTATTTAACAAGAATAAATTCGCATGATTAATATTGTCAATTAATAATAAAGGTGTCGACTGTTTATCTAAACAGATATTCTGCGTAATTTATTCGTTTAAAACAATATCATAATCAAAGACAATGTAATCAGCTCTGCGCATGGAAACAAATTCTCGAATATGATCGTCGAACTTTCCTGCCGATGCGGATTAAAATGCTCTAAGATGTCTTAATGACCATCAAAGTCCGCGGGGAAGCGAACGACATCGTCATACCGAAGTACCGAGAGAACGATAAGTTTTCTTAATTAGGGAAATGGAAACGCGAAAAAGAGTGTCTTACAGCGGTTAGATGAGACGGGTACAAGCTCAAAGAGAATTCCCTATGTGAGCTTTCGTCTTGAATTTATCTTTTTGGGACAGTTGACGAACTATTTTTCGTAGTGGGTCACCACAATTTATTATATATCAACTAGATATATACATATTAGGTGTTCCAAAGGTGTGAAAACTTTCTTAATATTTCGGAAACTAAGCATTTTTGGAGAAAATGTTTTAGACAAAAGTTGTAGGGTTTAACAAGATCCATTTACTGGTATTATTCGTTTGATCTTCGGTAACATCGCCTTATACCTTGAAAAGTACTTAATGAATATGAACTTTATTGTAGTGTTTTGGCATCAGCTATTAGAGTCTGGAATCAAAAATAGAGTGTGTCCTGTTTATAAAAAAATCGATATGATTTTGATTTGGACTTGGTAACGCTACCCAACGTTAAACGGATAAAAAAAAATTAGGAAATAGATCTTTTTAAATCCTACAACTTTTGTCTACAAAAAAAAAAAACATTTTTTCTAGAAATGTTTAGTTTCTAAAATATTAAATGTTTTCACATTTTTGGGACACTCTATACGTATGTACATGTAGATATTTTGAAATTTTCTGGATTATCTTTCTGTCATCTCCCATACCTCGTGAAATATCAAGGTAACATAAAAATTCATGAATCTACACGGTTTCCCATAACCATAACTATAAAATATTTTAATAGCATATTATGGAGATTAACTTTGTCGAAAACTTTAGATAAAATTGTGATTATAAAATTCTTTTTAAAATTGTGAGCAACCGATAAGTTTTACGTATATAGTTTACATTTATTATATTATTTCTTTTATCTACTTTTGATTTTTATCAAGTGATGTTAATTTTTGCTCAGTTAATTTTGTTGTTTGATTTCTTATATTCACATAACATATATTGTAAAATATGTGTTATAACAATTATTGAAATTAATTTAAAACATAATAAATAAATGTTTAACATATATTTACTTTGTAATATATCAAACATGTTGTATCCGACTCAGTTAATACCGGTGCTTGGCATTCGACATTAATTTTTTGTATGTAATTGTATACACGAGGTCATCATGATATCACTCGCAAGACTTGAGACTCTTGAGAATCGACAGGCAGTGGCACGAACTGTAATTCCACTATACTATCGTAGTTCTCCCTCGAAACGTGATCGCATCAATACCAGAAACAAACGCGATAATTTTCTATTTAACAAGAATAAATTCGCATGATTAATATTGTCAATTAATAATAAAGGTGTCGACTGTTTATCTAAACAGATATTCTGCGTAATTTATTCGTTTAAAGACACAATAAAAAAATAGAAATTATAAATTATTGTGTTATGATATATATATATATATGCATATATTTATGGGTTAAATTAATTGTGCATAATTAATTCTCTCTAGTGATGCATTAATTTAAATACATTTTGCATCATGTTTTAAATTTCTCACTGATTTAAATGTAATTTTCCAGTTTTGGATTGAGAGCACAAAATACAATAATACGAGAAACGTTAGATCAAATAATTTTAATACAAGAAACTACGATTTGAAAACCTATATGTGTGTGTGATTAACGACTCCTTTTATCTCCTTGTGTGGAGCATAGGACGTCTATAGACCTCTTTTGTCCGAGGCCTATATTCGTTTCTCGAATCAGATTGTTTTTCGGATTTGTGGGTGATTGGTCCACAGAATCCTACCTCAGTCAGATATTAGAGACAAATAGATTGTGTGTGTGATACGTGTGTAATATTAAATTCCAATTCTTTATTTTTAGATGATCCTTCGCGTCTTAATTATGATTAAAGTTATTAAAGCTAATTAAAACATATTTTTTTATGTATATATATATTTCATTCGTTATCATTATATTATATAGGATACCATTTTAGGTGTAATTATATTATATATAGGATACCATTTTAGGTATCATTATATTATATATAGGATACCATTTTGAAGTTATTGATATCTTCTAATTTTTTATTTAGTCATAGAACATCACAGATGTGGAACAGGTTGAATTAATCATCAATTAGTTTGTACAGATAACTAATATTGCATTTAAATATTTCAATTATAATAGTAGCATAGAGTATGATCACTGTTTATAATTAAAAATTTGCTATTAAAATTTGATAATTAAAGTGATGATAATAATTATTATATCACATATTTATGTTGACAAAATTATTTTAAAAAATATATGAAAGTAAAAAAATATTTTTCTATAATGTGTAAAATTCGAAATATTTTATTAAAATAATTTATAAATAACACAGTTTATTTGTTATTGGTAATAAATTTATTAATATCAATTATTAGTTATAAACTATACCTATATGAAGTTGCATATAAAAACCCAAAAGTATAAAGTCGATTGAATGTATCAAACAATGTTACTCAAGTTATGAAAATAACATAACAGATCAGTACGGCAACGGGTCTGAGTGTTCAAACTTTACGCGACACTATTGGTCAAAGTTGATCGTAATTTGGAAATTGCTATGATTGATTAGGATTTTCGACTTTAATTCGATTCTAACTCCAGAATATACTAAATATATTAATAAAATGTTATATATTACTGATGAAAAATTTCATATGCATTCAAATTATCCAAGAAAAGTTACGTAAAGTATCTCTCTTCTAATAAAGAGACTATGGTATATAAAGTAATTTTTATATATTACTATTGTAATAATTTTATATATTACTATTGTATAAAATATGTATATATATATATATATATTTTATTATTTTTTAATCTTAAGATTTAACTTATTTTATAAACGGAGTAATAATTAAACAGACCATTAACTTTTGCATCTATAATGCTATTGATTAATCCGATAAATTTCACATTATTATTGTAAAAAATATTCTGTGATCGTAAATTCGAAGTTGATCGATTTAATTAACCGAGAGTAATGGAGTCAGCAACTGACCGTAGAGACAGATCGAACAGCGATGCGCAAATTTGAGCTGAACAGAAATTCTTCTCCAATTACTGATCGGTAATTGGACGCCGCTAGGCATATCTGCTAGTTACTTCCCCACGATTATCGAATATTCGACCGACACATGATTAAGTTATGCATCGTACCATTATTTTGTAATGTGTAAAATAAAAATTCATAATTGTAATTATGCTTTATCTTATTCCGTGTATCGATGTCTATGTATTTTGAATATAAAAAGTAAAATAAAAAAGTAATATTGCATCTGGGTTAATACATAGTTAAAATTGATTACTTGATAAGAATGATTATATGCAACAGAACAATATCATGCTTATTGATAGAAAGATATAATAACTACAATAGATTTTTTCTTTAGCTATATTGAAATATAACAGATAGTGAAATAATATAACAAGATTGTACATTTACTTTATTTGAATTATAATTTGAAAACAATTAAGCCTTTAACATATTTAATAAATAACAATGCGATAAGATAATCTTGCTAATTGAATATTTAATTATTCAACACATTACGAATTCTTTCTGACTTTTCATTTTAAAAAACCGCACATTTATTTATTATTGACTCAACTACTATGAAATACCGCATTTCTTGAAATACCGCAATTATCTTGTTCGAACTTTGTTTATTTTGCCACAAAGGCGAAAAGTCTGCTCGTTAGGATATGTTAAATTGTACTGTCACAAATAAAAAGAAGTCCATGTTTATTCATTAGCAACTTTGTCAAGCGAAGTAAACAACCGTTCGAGACTGAAGTGTACCGCATAATGCACTCTTTCTACTTGTCGCTTAGATCTTTTTATCTTCTTTCTGACTATCTTCCTTATCTCGTTGCTTTGCAATTAGATCATCGATAAGCTTTTCACACAACCATAGATTTCTATATCGACACAATTAATAGAATCTTTAAGAAGGATCATTTGCAAGCTTTAATTTGCCTGGTTGAAATTCAATAGAAGGTAGCAACGAACGTATAGAAGAAAATAGAGAGATAACTTACACGTATACATCGCGTAAAACCATCGACCATGGCGAAATTATTTTGCGAGAAAATATTCCCTTTACACACTCGACGTGGCGAGACGCGCGAAACGAATTAGACATATCCACGTGGCGTGGCGTCCGACGTGGGCGCAACAGGGGTCGGGTCTACAGGCGAGCTGAGTATCTCTTCTCATTGGAGTGTTGTTTGCAAGAGCATACCACGTACGTGTCCTTCCAACCGCTCACGGAGCTTTTCCTTGTTTTTCGGTGTCAGAGCAGCTGCCACTCCCGAGAACGAAGGCATCGTGCTGGCATATATGAGAGGGTTGAAACGCTATATGAAGCTTCTACAGCGCAAGTGTAGCTGTATGTGCAGGCATAAATGTAGATACAACGAGTAATTGTATATATGTATGTAGACGCAGGAGAAAGTTTCGTTGAAAATGTGAAGGCGCGGGGGGGAACGTTAGATATGACGTAAAGTTGCCGCTACAGAAATGTATAATTGTAGTGGTACGTTCGCTGTGTAGACGTAAAGCGTAGATGCAAAGCTTATTTTCTCTGTAGATATGGCGAAAACTTGAAGTATGAGATGGTATAAGCCATGCCAGCATGACGTGAAGATATTGCTATGGATGTGAATAGATAGATATAAGTGTAGACGTAAAGTACAGATGTGTATACGTGCGATGGTAACTTCTGATATAGTATACGTGAGAGGACGTATAAGTTTCGATGTTGATGTGAGTATATGTGTAGATGGTCGAGGTGAAGAAGTACAGATGTGTATACGTGCGATGGTAACTTCTGATATACGTGAGAGGACGTATAAGTTTCGATGTTGATGTGAGTATATGTGTAGATGGTCGAGGTGAGGATGGACGCGGTCCACAAAGTAGAGGTCGAAAAACTTTTGTATGCAGCACTCGTATCAGCGGACACTACACGTGACTGGCCTAACTGCTCGAAGGTTTGAAACGTGTGTGATCACCCGTGTCGTGTTCCCATCCGCCACTAGTACGGCAAAATCGATAAGCGTTTTCGATTTTTGACGTTCCGCAAGCCTCGGGTCAATGCTCTTCGTGATCCGCGCTCTCGAATGATTAGTTTTCTCATGATATCCGCTAGAACTTATTCCATCAACATTCACTCACATCATCCAGATAGTTTTGTCGACATTTTTAAACTTGTAACTAGGTGATCAAATTTCTCGCGTGTCGAGATGTGCAATTATAATGATAGCTTGAATCGTGTTATTTGAATAATTGCTAGGGCAAGCAATTAAACGATTTTAAAGCTATATAAAGTAGTGTCTTATATATAATAGAGTACGGAAATTATATTTCAACAAAATATTTGAACAAATATGCTATTGGAACGAATTAGTTTTGTAATTGTATGTAGAAGTAACGATTAATTCTAAAGTTCTAAATTAGAATTCTATTTCTTCGGTATATTTGAATAATTTTTTATAGATTATAAGTATCGCTAATTTATATTCTTTTATAAGTAATCGGTTATTTTGGAATTATTTTGTTGATTTTAAATTATTAGTTTATTAATATTTTCTGAAGGCAATTAAATTACGTTCTGCTAAATTTACTGAATACAGAAGAAAGAAAGAAGAATGAGCAATCGAAATATATTTGCAATGGTAGAGGAATCGTGAGGCTCTCTCTTCTCTTCTTTACCGTATCGCGTTAGTAATCCACATTGTATTTTTTTTATTAACATAAGGTAACTCTGTAAACTGAAAACAATTATGCAAATTTAAATCTTTTACTTTCTCAGCTTCCGCTCCACTGTCACATTCACCCTTGTTACCGATGAAACGCTTTAGAATAGTAGAATGTGCTCGCCTCGCGAACGTGAAGGGCTGTACGACCGTGCAAAAGAGGGGTGTCGCGACAGGTATAAAAAAAAAAATGGCCTCGCCGTTCAAAAGAGAGAGCCCAGCTGTCATTTTCACCGGAGCGTCACGCAACAACCGTGAAACGGCGAAATTTTCGAAATTCGACCTCTCGCCGATTATTCCTCACGCTTCGTCACGCTATGACGCTTTCAGAGTCTGTCCTACAGAGAGAAGGGTCAGAGAATGGAGAGGTCTTCGCGGTCGTTCTCCGTTAATTTCCTGCGGCTAATGAAAGAACATACGCATCCCACACCAAAACACACGCAGTTGTCCGTCCTCGCGCACAACGTAGTTGAACAACCCTCCGGATTAAGTAACTTTAACAATATCGAGGAGGAAACGGCGCACCCTGTTTAGCCCCGAGCGATTTTTCTTAATTATTGGTCGAAATATACGCAAAATTTCAATAGATTTTCGATACTCAATCAATTTATCCAAGAGAAACTTAATTTAATTTTTTTTCAAAAGCGCGCGCAATGATGTTTTGAGATTCTATCTATAATACGATAGATTAGTGTAATTGTTATACAAATCATGGATTTATATGTATAATATAATTATATAGTATAGTTTATACTTAAATATATACAAAAATTAAACTGATTTATAGGTAATTAGTTAAAAAATACAATTGTGTAATGTAAAAGGGCATGTAAGAGTCAGATACCATAAATAAACAGGTGTTAGCCTTATCACATATATTCAAATATATGTACTGAGAAACAGTAATAAAATTATAAAATTTACTATATTAAAACGACAAAATTTACATGCATAATTAGTTAACTTATTTGTGAGAATCGTAAAGATTGCGAGAAAAGAGACATATGAAATGAACAAAGTGACAAAATTTTAGACAAATGCACATAAGAATATTATTATATGTATGAATTTATATTATATAACTACTCCACCTATTGAAGAATCGTTTTACTTGATAAAATATGACTCTTATTTCGTTTGGATAAATTCTGCAACATTTTCAATCTCCAATAGGCAGTCTTTTTCGATACATAGGACGAGATGGGAGTATCTAAATTATAAACTATACATATGTTGCACGACTTTCACAGCTGCACAAGGTATTACATGCTTCAAGTTTCCGATGAAGTTCGAAGATAGTTAAGGAGCGGGGACATCGAACCCTTTAATATCGGTATACATAGCCGCAAGCGATACGAATCTCGATGTAACGGGCAACGAAATCGCATTTCCGCGCTGACGAGCCAAAATAAACTCGGAAATTATCTTCTCTCACTGAGCAATCCACTGGAATCTTTAATGAAGCGACCAAAAAAGAACTATTATGATTAATTATAAATTTTATCAGCTACATCTAAGTTGAATGAACAAGTTAAAAGTATTAACCTTCTTAAAATTGAATTAATAATAGGGTGAATATTTTATTTGTTTAAATTTATAAAAAAGTTTTTTTTATTTATAAATGTCTTTATTCCTCTAAGAATTTAAACTTTAAATAAAATATAAAAAAATAAGTATATATCGCATTAGTCATAGGACACAAGAGCAAGTACACCTACATATTATTTATCAATTACCATAGTGTCTAAATTAGACACTATTGTCTTGGCTATTGTATTTGAGAAGGCAAAATTAATAGATTTAATAAATTTTCAAATAAAAATTATATATTTCATTATTTTAGATTTGTTAGATTATTTTCATAATTTATTATTATATATAAACTATATCAACAATGACTTATTTTTATTTAATATATTTTCTGAATTTATTCACGAAAATAATTTTAAATTTCTTGCATAATATTTCTGGTTTAAATATAGGAACATTTCAACCTCGTAATTACATAATCGATTTATTTGTACCAAAAATAGTTTTGAGGGGATTTACTTCGGTTTAGCATTAAATAATCCAATTAATATAAGCGCATTATTGCAATAATAGAATAGAGAAATTAAATTAAATTTAGAGCTACTTATTTTTATGATATTTAATAGTAAATTTTAGAAGTTAGTGATTAATTAAAAATTATTTTTCTTTATGCTTTAGTTTACGTCATATAGTTCTTTGATACAGCAACCAAGATAGTATTGTACGCACGAAAAATATTTATTTTGCTGCTAACGTTAAATATATTTTTTGTGACTGTAATTGATAAAACTTGTTATTTGGTACATGATTAAAAAGAAATACAAATATTTCTTTTTCCCCAATTTAGTCCTTTTTTTACATAATATGCAAAAGATTATAGATGCATTCACTGTTAGAGCACAGAAGATATAACAAAAGAAATCAACTATCATTTAATACGCAAATATTCATAGCGTTGCATATGTACTGAATATACATAGACAGATACTAATTTAATCTGATACGACATTTTGATACGTTCCGTATCAGGCTAGTCACGTTATCATTTTTATCTTCTAACTAAGCTAATTTAATAAATACGACTGTAGTCCATGCATCAAACGACCGATAAACTAGGCTTATACGATATTTGGTGGGACTGATCAAATATATCACCATGATAGATCGCTTGGTTACAGTTGGCTGTTTCCGATCTTTATGGTCATGCATTCAAGACCTTATGTCTTTAGTCTTCAATTACTCACGTCTGTGCAAAGCGGAATAGCGTTCACAGTCCTTCCTCGGCTTGGCATTGTCTACTTGTCGCGAATGCGAGTGCTGGCTCTTGCTCGTAAACGAGAAATACACGTTCACGCACACATGTTGCACATACACGCTTGCAATCCTAAGAAATTGCGATAGGTACAAGTGCATCCGCGCGCGCGGCTCTCGTGTGAGTCAAAGGGAAAAATGGCTGGACGAGCAAGAATGGCGACTCACGAAGAGAAAGAAGAAAATAAAGGATCGGGACCGAAGAACCGTGCGACCTCTCGACGGCGAGAAAAATTTGCGAAATGCAGGCGTCAGCCAGTCCTTTTGTGTGCGACGCGTTCTCGCGTTCATTCATTTTCGCGGAGTTGACGAAAGCTCGTTGTCGCCGTCGTCGACGTCATTCTCGCTGCTCTTCAACGAGGAGCAAGCTCATCTTCTTCGTTACATGAAGCTCTTTTATTAATGGTCCAACCGGGCACTTTCAATGACCGGCCGATCGATTAATCGGAATTCGATATCGCGCGTGCATACGATCGAACTTACAATGCACGGTGCCTGCATCTGCATTCATTTCGACTTGTAAGGTTAACGACCCACTTTCGGAACTCATCAACTTTATCTGGCCGAAAATTAGCACGTAAATTTCATGCGCACTGAATTGATAAAAATATGTCATTGTTAAATGCTGATATTTTTCATTTGGAAAAATTCAATGTAATATCTATTAGCGTAGATCAGATCTCATATAGTAGAAATGTCAAATTATATCGCAGGGATATTTTGAAGATATCGCAACGTATGTAGAATATCCGTATGATATATTCGGGATATTTCTGCTGTGGAGAATAGTATCAATATTGTTTGTGCAATGAAATAATTAATATTCAATAACCTGACAACTTTTGTTTGAATTTGAGCTAATAATATGCATTAAGTATTAATGCGAGATAGAGGTTTTATAATGTAACTGCTATGGGTTATTGAATTGTAATACAGTGTATACAGTGCTTTAATGATATAAATATATAATTGTTTTCACAGAGAAGAACTCAGCTAAAATTAATTGATTGAAACACTTGAATAAAATTTATTTTGACATTTTGTTTCATTTATTGAATTTTATGTTTATATTTGTGTGTGAAAAGTAAAATTTATAGATTATTTTTTTATTGGAAAGTTATAAAATATTTAGGAAAATATTATATTATTTATTTTTGTATACTAATATAATATTTACTAAATCTCAAGAGCGTGTGTGTGTAAGAAAGAAAGAGAAAGAGGGAGGAAAAGAGGAAAGGAAGGAAAGAGGGAAACAGAAAAGTAGAAATAACAAATATACTTATGTATATATATATATATATATATATATTATAAAGTCTTATTGTGTATAATTTTTCTGTTTCAAAACATTTAAAAGACACGAGAACATTCCGCGCCAAATATATTTTTCGTAATGTATTTAAACTTTATTCTAAATATCTAACTTATCTTTGATAAGGTTCATATAACGAAATATTAATAAACATGATGATTGTGTTAAATTATTATACACATTACAAAATGAATATATTTTTATTCCGAAAAAAATAATATCACGCTTATTTAATAAAGTAGACTAATTAATATTCCCCATTGTTCAAATATATTTTACTCTCTGAGGATCATAAAAATATTCCGTTTATAAAGTACTTAACGGGACCTTTTCCTTCGCGGGAGCCGTTTTGCCGTGCCTCCGATGAGCCCTCGCGGTTATTAAATTCATTTCTCGGCTTGATTAACGCGGCTCCCGGCAAAAACGGCTAAAATATCGGGAGGTTGTATAAAAACGGAGCTCGCGTGGTACTCGCGCGAGTTGCACTTAATCCTCTTACCCCATCGGGCAGTTACTGCGGGGTCGGCGTAGCCGGTACGCGTAGCTGGCTCGTGCTATATTACGGACTTACACCGTTAAATTGATGGCCGCAGCCGACCACCACCATAACCGGTGGCCCAAAACCCCTATGTTCGGAATTTACATTGAACAAGTCCAAGGGAGGCTGAATAACTGCCCTCGAGTTCCTCGAAGCAGCTGGATTGTTTCGCGTGCAGCTCGTGGTCAACTGCGTACTTCTATTATCAATTTTTATTTCATTATTAATTTGAAATCCTCGTGTCTCTTGCCAAATATTGGAGAAGTCTAGCATATGTTCCACTCGATAATTAGTTCGCCGGTTCTCTATAAGCATTTCACATTTCTGATATGTGCATTCACACGTAGGTTAATTGACACATTTGGTTAATTAATATCCATGGAGATATATTGCGCATATAATTCTGACTAAATTCGCTTTGATCTCTGATGGATCCTCACTGATCGTTGCGTGATTTATGTATGTTTTCTTTTTCTTTATATTCCTTTTATACACATGTTTTATGTATCACTAAATTTTGATCCAAACAGATGTTTTAAAATAGCATATTTTGCATATTTTTATACGTGAAAAATATATTTTTTACATTAAAAAATTTTACCGAAAATAATTAGGATAATGAAAATTAATCTGATATAAACAATTTTAATTTGTTCGTTATATTTATATAATACAATATATAGAGCCATTTTTTGTTGGGTTTACATTTTATAAGCTTTTATAGCTAGTAGATATAATATATATATTTTGTATGTGTCTAATTTATATTTTTTATTTTTCATTAACTTAAAAAATTATGTTATTCGAAAAGAAGCCTATTTTAAAAAGAAATTAGATTGATACAAAAGAACATAATTTCTATTATAGTTATTAATCTTTTATAAATGGAATATCTTCAAGTAAGAAATTATGTGAGTATAAAATATTGACTGTAAAAGGAGCTTCGTGCCGGAAGCGTTGCTTAAAATTGCGCGTTCGTCAAATCCTTGTCGAATTACCTTCGTTTATCATCTTGGTTGCAGAACAGCCGACAGTACTAGTAAGAAAAATATGCGTACGTGCGTGCATGCGTATACTTAAAGGCGGGAACGCTGTAGGCGGCGAAGCAATTTCCTGTTACAACCCAATCGAGGGTAGCCATGAACGCTGTATAGGGTGTCCGATATCTAATTTATCAACTCTCTTTTATTTTGTAAACTGTGATTAATTCGAAGTTATAGTTTTTATTTATATGAAACTTAACATATCTAATAAAAACTTCAGAGCATCGATGCCTTTTGAATTTCATGCAAATAAACAAAATCGAATATTACATCTCTAATTAACGAATAAAAAAATATTTTATCTTCTTCGCTTAATTTTCCCAATGTATCTTTAATGAAATCTTTGAATTTCATTTATCAAGATCTTTAATATAAATTTAGAGTTCAGTTAAAAAATTTGGAAATATATATAAAACTTGATCGACCTTTTGGGATAATAAACAATTTATCTAAACTTAATCAAAATATTGTTTTCAAAAGAGACTAAGAATGACACAACAGATAGCACGTGTAGCACATATGTATATGCGCGTAGTGCACGTGTAAGAATCTCAAGCCCCAAGGGTGAAATAGCGGCTGGCAGTAAGCAGCACCGTTCAACCTGCCAGCAGATAAAATTCACCGGGCAGCGATACATCTTCGACAATTACCACGGCAACGAGGAGAATCCGGCAAGTTTCCTCATAAATCCGCGATATTTTTACGCGCGAAACTTTCCGCGACCTATAATATCTGTAAGAGCCCCGTGAAAGCGCAGGACCCTCTCGTCGATTTACGACCCACCCCCAAACCACCCTCTAGCGTATCCTCTAGTCACCCCATCCTCGTGGTTTCCTCTGGAACTTATCCAGGTGGTCAAGCTTCCAAAAGGTTTAGTAAACTGTCTCTCGGGGATAGTTAACGGCTAACTAGCAAAATTGTCTTAATTAGAAAGTTTTTATTCCGCGCCAGTTTTTTTCCGGATTTATTTTGGACGCATTTAACATTGGGAGATACGCTATCTCTTGCAGTCTAAGAAATCCGAAATATTTTAGCAGTTTCACTTTCCTTAATTGCTTTTTCCAAATTGAAATGCAAAACGTGGAATATTTTTTCAGATTTATTTTATACAAAATATGCTATACATACACAGTGAAACAAATGTTGAATCTTAACAAACTATTTACATATTTGAAATGCTAAATTTTAACTAAATATTTATTAAATATAAAGATATATTTATTTAAATTTATGATATATTTTTCTCCTCAATGTACAAAATGCAAAAATTTTTAATTTAAACATATTCTTTACTGAATTTTTTTGATTCATTCCAACATTCTGTGGCGTATCTCACATAACTTAAAAATCATAAGCTATCACTGAATTTTTACTTTTGCGTTACCATTTTTCGCTCGTATATTTCTCGAATTTCTCTTTGTCGAGTACAGGATCTCAGACTACAACTGCCTATTGCTCTTCATCGTACCGGTTTTTCGGAAAAAGAGCACGTTAACCAGCTTCGTGGATAACGCGCGAGCAGACCGCAGTCATTAAAATTCACGAGTAAAACGAAAGTTGGCTGAGTCTGAAACGGCTTAGCTCCTCGCGTTGCCCGTTTTTAGCGTCAGTTTCTAGCGCGGGATAAGGGAGCGAAGCGGATCGGCTCGAGGCTACGGAACGGTGTGAAAGCGGACCGGCGCGGGCGAGGGGGCCAAAGCGGATGGGGCTGGTTTTGCCCGAGGCGGGTAGAGAGCGAGGTGGATGTGTATCGTGATTTACGAACAAACTTGCTGAGCACTACGAGCCGTCGGGCGTCTGTTCGATATCAATTTCCTATCCACTTCCCCACCTCGTTCCTGGCCGCTCGCTTCCTTGTTTCCGCGACCGGTATCGATAGGACAGGTGTAGGAAAAAGAGTGCTAAAGTCCTCCTTCCTACCTTATCCAACCTTTTTGTGTTGCTCGTAGCGACACATTTGCGGAAAAAGTATCGTCTCGATAAAGTGTTTTCTCTAAATCGGTCTGAAAACTAGCAATACGATACGTCTGTGTACATTAAACGCGCGCGTAGAGATTAATTATTTATTTTTAATTATATTTTTATATATCTTTCTGTTTTAAATTAAATTGTAATATATTTTTAAACTGATAATACAGTTTTGAAATGTAAATATTGTAACAGATACAATGACGTTTGCAAATCTACAAGAAATAACTATAATTTTATTGTCATGTGCTTTAAACATTGTATATTAATATAGATTTTTATTAACTAACGATGTTATTAGTTAATAAATAAATAAATTTTATTTGCCTGAATTATACAAATTATGCTACTATCTTTTAATATAATTTTGTAAATAAAATATCTTGTTGCAAAACATACAATTATATACGTTTAACGGTATGAGCATTTTATATTTATTAATTTGTAGCAAAGTTTTTTCTTTATTATAATCTTCTTTTTTCTTTTTCTACTCTCTCTCTCTCTCTCTCTGTCTCACACACACACACACACACACACACACACACACATACAAAATTTAATTCTTTATGTGATAACAGATTTAAGATTACATGCAAACCTAATTGTAAGAGCACGATATAAAAGAGATGAGTATAACTTTGCTTACGGTTGTCTTTTCCACAATTGCCTCTAAATATCCCCCAAAAAATACAATGCTTTTATCTCTTTAGAATATAAAAAGACATCGACATGACGGAAACTTTGCAATGATCGTTCGTCGACTGTGACTCAAACGAACTCCAGTTACTTAAAGCATACTTGGGTGAGGAGGGACAAAGTATAGACAACCTCCGGGGAAAACCGATGTTCCTGTTGCTCGTTTGATGAACGGAACTCCTATTAAATCGGATCGAGACTCCGGGCCTTCAGGAAATTACATAAAATTGAAAGGACGTTGCGTCTTGTCGTATTCGTCGTCTATCCGGAACCACGTCGACCCTGAGCAATCGCGAATAAAAAGGAATTGACGAGATCTCGCCAATCGGGCCATTTTGCGACGACTCGAATCACTTAATGATACCGGTGAGAATCGAATTCCTTTGGCGGATACGTGACCAACCGACCTATGGCCGACGCGACGCCACGAATACGCGGCATCGCGTATCCTGATGACGCGATGGAATCCCGTTGATGATTAGCACGTGTCCTGAACGCGCGTGTATACATGGCGCGAATGCCCGTAGCTTTAATTAAGGAAACGCGGCGCACCGATTGAAATCAGTGGTACGCTAGTATTAATCTGAAATCGAGTAACGTGGCTAAGTGAGAAGCGCATTCAGCGAGATAAACGGTCGAACGTCAAGCTATATATAACTGATTTTTATGGGTATGATCTAGAAGAATTGTCAAGCGTTTGATTATCTAATCGTTTTCTCATTCGCATAAATGTTTATTGTGCATTTATTAACAGAGCGCTTTAAGTTCGTTTGAATAAATAACACGGTAAACTATTTATTTTCTGTGCGAGTTACTAAACACATTGGAATAATATATTTTTTTATTCTTTGTCCTTTAACAACTAAAATTTATCATATCGTCGTAGCTTAAAAGTGCAGAGCAAAAAATTAATTTAAAAAGAAGATAATGGTTTCTACTGGGTCATGGATTAAACCGTTGTGTTCAGAAATAATCTTGAAAAATAGCCTGTTATTAAATATTCTACTTTTAATTTAGCATTTTTAACTTTGCGGAATATTGTAATTTTATTTTTGTGTGCGTATTGTGTTATGGTACTCAAAAATATAATACATATCTATACCATATAATATAAGATTTAAAAATATAAAAAATTAGTCTGTTTTAATTGATTATTTCTATTAAAATTTATTCTTTTATTTAAGAATAGAAAGAAATAGAAAAAGATAATATTTTACGTTTTACTTTCATTTAGTAATACTATATATATTTTTAATTGTAATTAGGGAAACTAGTGTGAAGTTGCCTCTTCTTTAAATTATTTTGTTTATAATGTATTTATTTGAAATGTGTATACATATATATATATAAGAAACTATGAGCAATTGAATGAGCTATAGAAAGCTAACTTTTCTAAAGACTAACTTTTTCTGTTGAAGGCTAATTTTATATAGAGATGATATAACATTGTCATTATACAGTTGTACAAATGTCTCTATAGTATTATATCGTGAACAACCGACTTTAATTATGAATGAGTTATTCCTATTAGTAATGACAAAAGATAGCAAATATAATCTCAACGAACGATTGTATCGTCGTGTTAGCAGCCGATTACCGTCGCCAGCAGGATAGTTCAAGTTGGTAGATAAACTCGGTTGGAATATCCAACGGACTAGTCTTATTTGTATGTAAATGTCCAGATACTGGCAGCTCGCACCCTGCCATCCGGCAGACGCACGACAGTAGCACCCTGTAGGGCGCTTTTCAGCGATTCTCGCTCGACTTCGTTTAACGCAATCGCCTGAGTTTATTGTCATTATCGCCTTTCTCACTCGGCACCAATTATTGTACTAACGATTATTACAGTAGATCCGGTCCAGATACGGCTTTTTACTAGGATATCTAAGAATAGCATCTTTGATAACTTTTTTGTAACATATAAACGAAATTTTCGGGTAAATATATATATAAAACTTAGACAAACATAAGCCGTAGCTAATTGGAAGTCACTGGTAATCGACTTATATCCACAGAAGAATTCCCGGCGAGCGCAGAATTGATTATGGAAATTTAATGAACTTATGAAACAATAATATTTTCGCACTTCTCGCAAAAGCATCAATTTAAAGTTACCGCATACTTATCTCGATAAAAATACATGTTTGTATATCAGAATTATTTGATGACATTAAACGTTATTATGCGATTATAGTATCGTGCAAATTTCAATAATAAACTCATAACGTTATGTCAAATACACATTAATATTGTAAAGTTAATTAGAAATGAATTATATTAATTGTATCAAATTGGAAAAACTGAAAGATAATTTGATACAAATTTATATCTTTTAATGAATATATGAAAAATTGTATGAATTTTTTAAGAAATTATTAAATAAAATGCGAGATTTGTAGTTAGATAGAACGATATCTGTTGGAGTCGGGATTCATATAAAATTATATAAGAGTTATACTTAATGATCAAATTTCTTTAAAATTTAATTTTTTTTTTTAATTTTTTTGTAATTAATTTAAATAATTAATTAATAAGGAGTATCACAAAACTAGTAATCCATTTTTTAATACAATATAAGTTTTATACAATATATAGTAATATTTTTGCAATAAGTTATTTATTTTATGAAATAGTACTAATAGCACTATTATTAAATCGACAATCAATTAATTTAATTATGAGATTATTATTTCAGATCATAATTGTATTTGGAGTCCAACAAACCGAATCGGCCCAGTTTATAGAACTGGTAATTGTATTTGTGTGTATTTAAATATGAATAGATATTACAAAGCATCAATGCTGCTATGATCGCGAATATGGCATTTTTCCTATTATTTGCGTTTAAACATTTCTGTCATTTCTCAACCTATTGCATTTAATGTTGTTTAACAATATAAGATATAGTTCCTCCATATATTACAAAAGATACAAGATTTTTACGATCTAAAGATTAAAAAAAAAAATAAGCGCGAACGTATGCATTCGTCCGCGTGATATTTTACTGTCGCGTCACGGTCGATTTTGAATTTGAATTCGTTTCACGAGCAGGGCGGAATTCGCGCGCCCCGGGGCATCAGGGTGAATTGTGAAAGTTTTGTGCTACGTTAACTTCATCGTGCAGAGTAAGAAATACCAATTTCCAATCTGTGTTTAACTTTTCAACTATCCTCCGCGACTGCACGCAGCGAGTGCTTCGCGGTAGCGAGAGGAGTGGTGATGGCACAACGGGAATAGCGGAGTCTACGAACAGAGCCGTAGAGATTCCGTTTTCTATAAAACTTGCAAGGACGTGAATGTTGTATTCTTTTTCCCAGTAGCGAAGCTACCACTTGTCTCGGACGTGGGCAGGTTTAAGCAATCACCTAATGCAGTGAGCTTTTACATCGGTCACTACGTGCAACCCTTCTCGATGGAGGGTACAGATTTTGATTGCAAAGATTCATCATGAGTGAATTGTCTCGCTGAACCGACAGATTTTTCTTGTCATTCTTTATAATAGATATTTCGATCGGAGCGCATGAAATAGTACATATTATTGGTTTACCTCAAAAGATCTTGGGATAATAGTTTTGTATAATATACCGAAAGAAGTGTGTTCTTCAGAAAATTCTTTCGGGTATATATAGCACTAGGAAAAAAATTTGAGTAAAAAATTTGAAAAATTGTTTTATTTTTTTCGATTTTCTCCAAAACGAGCAAATCTCTAAGGACTCTAAATCTCTAAACAGAATTCCTTTTTTAGTTCATTGACTTTCTACACTGTCTTTGACATCTAATTTGACATCTGTACATGCTTTGTTAGAAAAATTCGAAAAATGGTTAAATTATATATAATACATTACAAAGAATCAAATATAAATTGGAACTTTTTTCTTGAACTTGAACGTGTATATCAATTGTAATAATAATTTCTGAATACAACACACTTACGTTTTGAATACGAAAGATTTACGTATTATAACTTGATACTCCTAAAAAAAGATGTAGAAGCACATAGAAAAATCGTTTTCTATGTAATAGATATATGTAGATATTAAAACTTGAAGATATAAAATGTCGTTATATAAGTTAGTTTTTATCGTGCAACTTTCTCCGGAAAGATGGTCATACCATTTCTCCACGTGATTCGGCGTAGTATCATTAAGACAAGTGCTAGTATAGTTCCTTATTATATCTTTATAGCTGTTCACGTGTCTTACGGGATCGCAGTTGTTATTCTCAACGGCAGTTACCTCGCACCGTGTAAAGCACTCTCGCTCTCTTGTTAGGCGAGTTTAAAGTACCGCAACGTGTAAGGGGAGGAAGTCCGGATCAGGTTGCGGTACTTTGCAAGGACGCAACAAGCTCTTTGCTCTTCTTAGGTCCCACATTCACCGATAAAATATTTTGTCGTTGCAATTTCATGTGAAAATTAAAAACAATAGTTTTTTTTAGTCCTCCCAACTAAAAAACTCTTAAAGACGTTTAACTTAATTTTTTAAACTTGACATGGAAAATGTAATCTTTTCAAATTAAGAAGAAAAAGAATCGCTTAATAGATCCATAAAATTTTATAAAATAATTATAGGACAGTTCTCAATTAAATATATAAAACAATAAATTATGTATATATTATATCTATATATATAGATAGCAAAACGTATTTAACTCTCTATTAACAAAATGGAATTAGAGAAATTTGAATAACTTTTGAATTATTTTAGAAGATGTGGCTTCCTGAATAAAACGCGCGAAATCGGAGTTAATAGATGGCATTAGAAATTGTAAACGTAAATATGATACAAAAATTATATAATCTAATAAAAAAAAAATGCAATCTTAAAATTAGAGATTTTAAGAAATAATGATGTATTGATGGCATTTTTTTTTAGCATATATACCAATCACTATAGAGTCGTAGCGAAAAAATGAATACTTGATGGCAAAAAGGCGTCAAAACTCAAAAACGTATAGAAGTTGAACATGGGAGTGAATATTTCGTTATAGGGGTTGAATGGAGAACTGGTGAGTGCATAAAATAGTCGTTGCTTTTGCGGCAAAGTGAATGTCCACGGCCAGCCTGTCCGATATTTATGTAGTGCCATGGCATGCCATGTTTATGGTTTTTGCGCGAACCGTGGTAGGATGCAAAGAGCGTCATAAAACAGAGACGTAGAACGTTACCGGAGAATGAACTGTCTATGGCTACCTGAGCGCATAAATTCGACCATGTGACGCGCGCGAATGTATTTTTCCCGTTCTCCTGAATGACAGATTCCGCGGCACTATGTGCGACGATCAAAAAAAAAGAGGAAAACTGCTTCTAAGAAATATGACAACGATCTAATAATCTCGTTTTATGGTGTATTGTTATATCGATGCAATCTTGTTCGTAAGAAGGGCTCGCCGAATACGTGTTATAACGCATGGATTGAGGTTTATAGGCAAACCAAAATCATAAATCCTTAACGATGCTCAATATCATGCTTCTCTGTAGCTTAAGAATTTGCCTCCTAACGTATTATGTTTAATCAATGAAAATACAAATGTTCAAAATTTTACGATAATTTCGTTGCAAAAAATGAGAGAGAGAGAGAGAGAGAGAGAGAGAGAGAGAGAGAGAGAGAGAGGGGGAGAGAGAGAAAGAGCGTTAAGGACGTGGGAATATAAATTTCCTAACATGGTAAATTAATCGCTTTTCAAATAACGACATCATCAATATACCTATAATAAACACGATCAAATAATTCTTACACAAACGGAGAGAGAGAATAATGAAGTAACTCTGAAATGCACAAATTGGGGCGCGTTTTGTACGTGTGAATGTAAGGGCTATAATTCCATTTCCACCCTAGGAACGACACATTCGAGAACGTTTTATGTGTCAGCCGAAGAAATGTGGATGTAGCAGATAGAATACAGTCAGGAAATAGTCTCTATTTGCCACATTATTAAATCAAGCGCTTGAAGACAGACTTCTTTTTTTAAGTATTTTTAGGTATTTAAAAAAAAATAATATTACAATATATATATTGCAATATGAAGTAAACGTTTGCTATATTCTTTACAGGGTATAGATAATCTCAATGAGATTTCGTTTTCCCATCTTAGGAAAAGTTTACTTGTTTCGTAGCGAGAGGAGTAGAGTTAAAGGCGACACGTTCATCGAACTTAGAGACTTTTCGAGAGAAATGGAGCAAGTTCGATGCAGCTTGGATTGCGGATAAAGATACACACCTACCTGTAATACGAGCATTATAGCTTTGCTTTCATCAGTTAAAAGTTTTTTCGCTTTTCAGAGTACAGGATGTATCAGTAGCTGATATGTTTTTTCTCCATTAGCTTTTTATGGAAAAATAAATACGAACTCATGTGAATAAACATATTTTATTTTTATTTTCTTAATCTTTTTATCTAAGAAATAAAATTATTATTATAAACTCTAGTAGTCTGTTAAAAACCTAATCAAATTTAATTAATACGTTTTAATAAAAAAAATTTTTGTTATATATTTTATGTATAGTATATAACAATCATATTCTTAAATAAATAAAAGAAATATATATAAAGCAGTAATAATCATATTATATAATATAATATTATTCAAAGACTGGTATGAGAGAATGGTTAGGAGAAAATGCTTACGGACCCTTGCATTTTGCATCCAGGCTTTGTTTCACAGGTTTCTGTAGCTTCCTGCCTAAATGGCATTTTTGCTCCGTTGGGAAATCAGGGGTTCGATAAAGCGTGTCTCGTATGCCGTCGTTAATTCTATTTGTAGCTATTTGCTTGAATTTCTCCGGTATTGGCGATCGCGGGGTTTCATCCAGTATGATGCTATTTTCTTACTTTTCGTGTGTTTATCATGCGTAGTCTTCTCGTTTAGTTCAAGGAAAGTCTTAAGTTAACGAAATTTTTAAGTGTAAATTGTATAATTATTTGTCAATTTTTACAATACAAATATATATTTTCTAAAATTTTGTATTTTATTTATTTTGTTTATAACGAAATATTTTGCTTTTCTCACGACTTTGTCTTTCAAATAATTTATAAATTTAAGCTGACTGCATTTTTATACTTTAAAATAGTTACAATAATCTAAATAATAAATAAGAAGAAGGAGAAGTCTCTGGAAAATATTTCCTTTTTTGCACTTTCCACTTTTTATTTTCTTTACATTCTATCCGAATAATCCAAGTAAATATCCGCGCTTTAATCTTATCGGAGGTAGAAAATCCTCTTGTGAATCTATTGACATATCGGTCCAAGGATATTGTTTGCCAGGTAAAAAGATCTGAACTATCGCAATCTTGTATCTAGGTTTTTAGATTGTCTCACAGTATTATTTTACCGTGAAAAAATTGCAATTTCTTGATTAATAATAATGGAATTTTACGATTTATGAGCAGAATTCCGATTTTATTTACGACATTTATGTAATTAGTAAAAGTATTTTTTATCCACCGATCCTTTTTGTGATAGACATATGGTATCATTATATTATACTTACAAGTGACAGCAATATAATTAACAGAAAGTAAAAGCGTAAACAATTACTTTGACCAAAGATTCAAATCATACAGGATCGAAGGCAATACGACCGGTATTGCTGCATCGATTCATTGAATCAAATTGACATTCGAAGCCGTGGAAAAATTTTATTCTCCCTGTAAATTGAGCGGCTCCTTGTGCAAATTCATTCTTTTGATAAATGCAGTGGAGACCTCGTTCGACGATACTGTACCTCGAGAATTCCATTTTCCGCGAGCTCGATAGACGGCGATAACCAAATCCCGCGTAACCAGGAAACGGTGATGTTTTCCGATACAAAATATAGTATTCCTATCTCTCACCCCGTTTCCGCTTGGTACCCGCGAGTTTTCCCCTGGTCTTCGCAACAGAGTCCGGCGAAGAAAGGGGACGGACGATGTGGCGCGCGCAGACGATTAATTATGTCGCCGGCTGTAACTAATCCCGCGAGACAATGCGGTTGAGTCGCATCTTTGCGTCTTTGATAACAATGCGCATTGAATTCGATACCCGGGGCGACTACCCTCCGCCTCTGTTCGGCAACCGGCTGGCGAACAATGCCATACCACCCGCAGGTCACGAGATTCTCACTATCGCGGAATTTCCTCGATTTCCTTGTTTTGTCGAGCTTTACCACAAGAGTAATGCGATCGCGAGTTCTTCCTTAGTATAACGTTACATCGCAGGTTACATTGAAATGCGCTACTCCGTCTTGCACGAAATTTACGTGAAAAACAGTAGGTATCAGCAGAGTACCAGGATACTTTTCCAAATTCTTAATCACAAGGGAATCGTCAGAGCTGTCCCTCACATTTTGACGGGCTTTGAGTATGTTGTAGACTTATAGAGCATAACAGAAATGACCCATAATTCTTTTACCTGCTTATCTTAAGGTTTAGTGATGGCTCCCCTTCGAATATAACGGATCTTTTCCTTTCTCCAATATCTTTGAAATTATGAGGTACATAAAAAAATATTTCGTATAAAAGTTTTATTATATTTTATATCTACTCTTAATAACGATATATATTCATATTCATCAAAAATGTCGAAAATAAAAAATCTATTATTTTTAAAGAGTATAGTTTCGATTCCTAAATCTTGAAATAAACAAATAGAAAAAAATATAGGCCCAATATTTGTGTAAAAGACTATCCCCAATCCGCGAATCGCGACGACTACAGCAATGATTGGTCATATGGTTTTCACGTAACTAAGGGCGCCGAGCGCGGTTATCCGTTTCTAGAATTTTACACTTATTTTCGTGAGGTAAGATTCTGTGCTGTATGTAGTGGGCCCACTTTACAATAAATGTTACATGTTACATGTAACAATATAAACAAGCTTTAAGATATAAACAGAAAGTAAATAAAATACAAGATAGATTATTATAGAAAATAAAAATGGCAGTTTTAGAGAATTAAAAGACTATTTTATAATTTTCTAATAAAATATTTCTTTCGTAAAAAGTATTAACAATACTCACTGACAACTACAATCTTATTGAATTTATTGATATTTGAATAATACATTTGGCAAGCAATAAGAGTAATATCTATTGCATATATATATTGCATTTTTTTTATTATGTAGTAATTTCTTAACGGATCTGGCCCCATCTCGTCGCTTCGTGAACAAGACCGATTTATTAAGTCCACCCACGAGAATGGACGTCGCAAAGTTCAACGAAGGACGCGCATTCATTCGGTAATCCGGCGTATGTACCGGCATACCAGCGTGCGCCGCGTTATTACCTCAGCTACGAGGCGTGAGTCTTGCGAGATTGAACGCATAAAGCTAATTAACCGGCGATACAACGGCGGGTAATCTGCCGGCAGCACTCGCGCAAGAGATACGCATTCACCTATGTATACAGGGTGTCTCGGAAATACCATCTCTTTCTTTATACATTCTCTAATTTAAAACCGGTTTTTTCTTAGGAACGATTTAGTTGAATCCCATTTTTAAGATTATTTAGTTTATTCTAATTTTATTATTACAGGAAAAAGTGTACATACCAATGAGTCATTATTTTCTTACATGATTAAAAAGTGTATTGTAATATATTTTGTTTACAAATTAAAGTAGTTAAATTAATTTTAATAATGATTTTATTAGTACAAATATGTAAAATGGATACAAAGTTGTATTTAGATATTAATTTATTTGCATTATACGTTAATCTTGAAATAAAATGTTCAAGTTAAGAAGTTATTTGAAAGCAAAAATTATTTATGTTAAAAAGATTTATTATATTTTTCTAAATTATACTATTAGTTATATGAATTATGTAATCCATATATACGGATTATAATATCCTTCTCTCTTCTTTTTCTCTCTTTGTTTCTCTCTTCTCTCTCTTTTTCTTCTTCTGTTCTTTTTTTTTCTTTTGCAAATAGTATAGATAGTCTATATTTTTATTATTGATAAAATATTAATTTTGATTGATTGAAGAAATTATAAATATATATGAAAAACTTAATGATTTATTCTTGCTCATTTTATATGTACCTATATGATGAAAGAAAGCAGAATATAGAAGACAGAAAAATAATAAAACAAGTAGCAGATATCCAAAGTAGCTGAATTTTGCAACCAGGTCAGCGCAAACACTTGACTCGATTTTAAAAACTATCGGAGATCACTTAAAGCGCGGCATAATGGATAATATATGAAAAACGGAGATGGAATTCGGTGTAACGAGGGCAAGTGGCAACAGCAGTCATAAATCTCGCCTCTCACGATTGCAAAGTACCGGGTATCGACTTTGCTGTTACTCTTGTTATTAATAGATGGCTAGTTTTAAATTATGTCAAATAACTTTTCGTCAAATTTTGTGTAAAATAGTATTACTAAATATCTTTAAAATAAATATCAAATATTAAAATAGTGTCAGATTTTCAATTTTTTTTTTAAATAAAGCGTTTTATTTTTAAAGTTTGGTTACAATTAATAGAAATGCTCTTCTCTAAAGAGTTCTGATTTCTGATATTAGAATTTTATCGATTATATTGAAAGTATCTGAAAATGATATACCGAGTAATGGAAGTTTTATATATACATATGCAAAACCAAATATATGTTCGGTAGAAATTTAATGATACATTTTGTATATTTCGCGTGTACAATAAATCATTATTACTATCGAATATTGGAAAAGCAGAGCTGTATTTTCGATATCGATTGACATTTATATGCCACTTAAAAACTAGGAATACCTAAACCTGCAATTTTGCACCAGCTAGCTCCATGAACTTCATGCCCTTCCCAATTGTAGAATCAAAAATAAACGTATTGTTCCGTTAAAATTGTGACCGTATGCATGTTAGGTATAAATTGCGTAGGTAGGTATATATGGATTTAAAATATAGATATATGAAACAATCGCGTGTGCAGCTCCAATGATCTTGCGTCGAGATAATAAGAGCAAGAGCAAAATGGAACGCAAGGGAACAGGAATTAAAATCAACTAAATAACGTCTAACCGGCTTATTATTTGTAGGCGCAAAAATTATTTGTTTCAGTTTCATTCTTTTTTATGTAGCGGTAATAATGCGCACACATGTGTATGTACACATGCATGAACAATGAATATAGAGAAACATTATCAGCCACTGTTTTAAAAAGTTTTTATGCAACTTGTGTGTATATCGATTGTATCGTATATACATAAGAAAATATATTATTTACAAGAATTTAAATTATTAAATCATATATATATATATATATATAAAATATATAAGGGTGTCCCAGTAACTCTGTTGCAAGGCAATATCTCTGTTACTGTTAAGAATATACGATATAAAAGTATTAAGGTAGATATATCAAAAAACCAATAGTTTACGAGATATTTAACGTTTTGTGTCAACATATGCCAGAATAAAGCATAAAATATCTTGTAAATTATTGGTTTTGATATATCTACCTTAGTACTTTTACATGTAGAATATAATTATAGGAATCATATTGTGGGGTATGTTAAGTTAGCACCCCAACTATACTCAGGAGTTCTGATTAGAGTTCCCACTTCCTTTTGACGAGACGAAGAGTTCCCTATA
>NW_017275207.1:2073694-2192820 GCF_001594065.2 Cyphomyrmex costatus
TTTGACGATACGAAGAGTTCTCTATGATTTTTAATGACATATGCGCTTAATAATAATTTTTTAATAATTTTTTAAAAATGGGGTGCTAACTTTTTAACGAAATTCAAGGTCGCATAGTTCTGATCAGCTTAACAGAACTATTTTGTGAATACCTAGAGTTCTTGATACATAAAAAACATTTTTGAAATATAATAAAGTTTTAAAAAAATAGTGGAAATCTTTGAAAATTTTTTTGAGAGTACCGAATAGTTCTGAGTATCTTTTCTTATAGTACTTGACGAGTTCTATCGAAAACAGTAAGGTGAAAAAGCGATTGGACCTACGGTTTGCAAGATACAGCGACATTTGTCGGAAGATCAACAATTTTTAGAGTGAGTAGGTATATCTCGGAAACCGTTGGTCCAATCGCTTTGAGCCCTGATATTTTTCGACAGAACTCGCCGAGAACTGTCCAGAACTCCGATCAGAACTACTCGGTATTCCCAAAAAATTTTCTGACGTGGGACTTGGAAAAAAAACTTGAAGTCAAAATTTTTTGGGAGTACCAAGTAGTTCTGATCGGAGTTCTGGACAGTTCTCGACGAGTTCTGTCAAAAAGTATCAGGGCTCAAAGCGATTGGACCAATGGTTTCTGAGATATACTTATTTAAAAATTGTATGATCTTACAAATTTAAGAAATGTCACTGTATCTTACGAACCGTTGGTCCAATCGCTTTTTCACCTGACAGTTTTCGATAGAACTCGTCGAGAACTATAAGAAACGCTACTCAGAACTACTCGGTACTCTCAAAAAATTTTCCGACGTGGGACTTGGAAAAAAATTTGAAGTCAAAATTTTTTGGGAGTACCAAGTAGTTCTGATCGGAGTTCTGAACAGTTCTCGGCGAGTTCTGTCGAAAAGTATCAGGGCTCAAAGCGATTGGACCAACGGTTTCCGAGATATACTCACTTTAAAAATGTTGATCTTCTGACAAATGTCGCTGTATCTTGCAAACCGTTGGTCCAATCGCTTTTCCACCTGACAGTTTTCGATAGAACTCGTCGATTACTATAAGAAACGCAACTCAGAACTACTCGGTACTCTTAAAAAAATTTTCAAAGGTTTCTACTATTTTTTTTAATTTACTTTATTATTCTTCAAAAATGTTTTTTATGTATCAAGAACTCTAGGTATTCACAAAATACTTCTGTTAAGCTGATCAGAACTATGCGACCTTGAATTTCGTTAAAAAGTTAGCACCCCATTTTTTAAAAATTATTAAAAAATTATTATTAAGCGCATATATCATTAAAAATCATGGAGAACTCTTCGTATCGTCAAAAAGAAGCAGAAATTATCATCAGAACTATTGTATCTAAAAATTAATTTTTCAAAATTTTTAATTTTTTTTTTAATATTCGAAAATTTTTTTTACATATCAGGAACTCTAGGCAATCGCAAATTGAAGGTATTAAGCCGCTCAGAACTATTCCACCTCGAAATTCGATAAAAAGTTAGCACCCCATTTTTAAAAAATGTAAAAAAAATATTTATTGAGCGGAACTCTTGTTATTAACTACAGGGAACTCTTCGTCTCGTCAAAAGGAAGTGGGAACTCTAATCAGAACTCCTGAGTACTATAGTTGGGGTGCTAACTTAACATACCCCATATTGTGTAAAAAAATTATATAATTTCATTTAAAAAAGTGGAAGTGATCTTTATATATTTTTGGTGCCTTCACCTAGAAAAAAACATGGTGACCAAAACATGTTCCTTTCCGAAACATGCAAACAATTTCTTCCTTAGATATTTTCGCGTATTGTTAATGGTTACGGAGATATTGCCTTGTAACAAAATTACTGAGACATCCTGTATACCATATATACATATAATATATAAAATAAATGTATAATAAAATAGATGCGCATATGTGTATGTGTGTGTGCATTTTTATCTCATTTCGTCATGCATTCGTATTTAAATATACATAAAGAAAAAGAGCTAGCAGTTTTTTTCAGCAAGACAAAAAGTCATTAAACTTTGATAAATTAATTAAAATACATGCAAAATAAACAAAATTTTTATTTCCTTGTTGAAATGTAAAGTTATGATAAAATATTGAAAAAATGCTAAATATTTAATAATAAATATTTATATATGCAATTGTATGTTGAATATCGAAATATTGAAATATCTTTAACCTTATGTGTATAGCATTGCATCATTATTTTTCTGTATATGTACATTTTTTAACGCTTTATGAGCATTAGGCATTATGTTATAAACATCTTTGTACATGATGCTGCACTTAAATTACGGTAAAAATATGAATTGGCGTTTCCTCTCGTATATGAATATTTTTATCACAAATATCAACCTTTATTGACTACTTGTACAAGAGACTTCCCCTGTTTGCTGAAGGGTATCGAGATCGAAGCATCGAAGTAGTGGACACACGATGAGTCACGTTAGCATACAACCGCAGTACCGTGTTCTCCATTAGATAGCGTCGTGTTGTCTTAGGCTCGACCTAAATCGGACTCTTACCGGACGAATATGACTCATCGGATAGGTGCGCTATTTTGACGGAAAATATAATAGCGTTACAAAGCGGCTTTTTCTTATAACGCAACTGTCATTTCACTTAACGCACATATGTAACTATCACGTCTTTCATGAGCACAACGGCTTTCTTTATATTTATAAAGTAGGAAATTATAATATTTTAATAAATAAACTAAATTATTATGCGAATAAAATTATACTGTTTTAAATTTATGACAAGATGTGAAATTATATATTGCAATTGTAATGATAATTTGCAAGATAATATCAGGTATAAAGGATATATAAAAACGATAAGCGTTTATTTCCATCTTGAGCTTCATGCTAATACCTTGTTTAAATTTTACTGTAGCAGCTTAGTATTTTGTTTTATCGTTGTCTATTAGAAGTAGCAAATTTAATTCGCCTTTTTATCGCTTCTTCGACTTCTTTGCATTTAGTTTAATGCTGCGATAATATCGCAATTTTCTGTGTAACATTTTTTACTAATATTTTTTTATGTAACACCCTTTTTATCTTATTTTTTACATCAATAGAAGTTCATATAGCTTATGCTATTAATCTTTTTTTTTTAGCATGTCATTTCTAATCTTGTGCAAACATATTTACACCAGTCTCCAAGCTCATTCACTTTTAACGCGTTATGAGTCATTGTGGTTACTTGTTAAGTGACATCCAGAGAAGCTACGACAGGGATTAAAGTTGAGGTAGATCGAAGAAGCAAAGGAGGGGAAATCGTCTCGAGGGAAGAGCGAAATTCTAATTCTGGATTAGGGTTTATGCTCAGCAATCTCGCGATGGGCTTCGACGTTTACAACGCCAGAGCGCGGTACGGGGGTGGACGACGTCGTTATCAGAGGTGCTTTCAAATTAAGCGGCCCTTCCACGATGGTCCCCGTCATGGCTTTACAACTCTATCCACTCGTGAGCGTTCTCATGACTGTTGCGAACGCAAAACCGATCGACGCGGAGACATCGTAATTTCGAAACGTCCAAAATTATGGGCGAAATTATGGCTGGCGTTTCCCGACGTCGTTATTTCGCAACAAGAATGCCGTATCGTGTACAGCAAGAGTTCGCAAAGCGTGAAAAATTCTATCGCATTCCTTTTTCCTTCAATCAGAGTACCGAAAAAATATAGTAAAAATTAAACTAAAAGTAATTTGTAATATGTTATTTTATTTATTAGGACTATATTATTAATTATTTAGCAAATATGATTATCTTGATATATATATATTTATTTAATTTGAGACATATTACCGTTTAAATTGATTTAAAATTATCCGACATGTAAATTGTATTATGATGCTATTTTAAAGTAGGAAATTTTAAAGGCGCCTCATTTTAATTTAAAAAAATAAAAGCTAAAAAAATAAAAAAGAATAATTACATAAACTCTGTAAGTTTATACACAAAAATTACATATATGATAATTCTAGCTACATTATTTTGCAAATACAAGTTAATATTCTTTTCACTCTATATCAGTTTTGTTACTGCAGTACGTATATGTATATATACGCATTTATGATCAAAGTAGCTAATCCATAAAATGTAAATTGCAATAGTTTAACAAAGAATAAATAAAAACGCGATATTGCTTTTAAATTGTAGTGTTATGCATCGATTTAAAATAAAAATTCAGATAAAACGGACAACGTTCACTAATATCGTCGACCGTTATAAAATTAAACCATAATAATTAATGCCACCACTGAACGTATCGATCGTTCGCGAATTATAATTATTGAAAACAGCACCGAGTCTATTGATACCTTACTTGTCAATTAGTACTACACGAATGCATATATATAATCAGTTTTTATCCCATCTCTCTTTCTCTCCATTTGTAAATTATAAAAATGTAGTTTATAAATCGTGTCCTTTATAAAAAAAAACTACATCCAGTTTTTTGTATATTATTATAAAAAATTTAAAGATATATTTTTTATATTGAATCTTTATACTTTTGCACTTGCAAAATCCTATACGGATTTTCATGAGAAATAATTCGTCAAATAAGTGACATATATATTTAATTGAAGATGCATGATCTGTTTGTATTATGTTTCATAATTTTATTTGTGTATTATACAAAACATTTTTCTTTACCTAAATTTATTTGAATATATTTTTATTATTTTTATTATATTTTTTTATTATTGAATATATTTCTCATTTACTTCATATTTAAAAATTGTTTTAATTATACGTATATACAGTACATATAGTATATATATTGTGTGTGTGTGATCAGAGTTATCGTGACTCTTACCGGAGGATTTCTGAAGAATAGGTACCTTTTACATACAGTTAACAAATACATAAAAAAAGTTGCGGCTTACGCATGCACGTCCGCTCTCGTTTCGTAAGACGGGAATACATATGTCAAATGGAATCGAGTGAGAATCTGCAGTCGTCGTCGGTGGGCTCGACGTTGCGTAACAGGCCATTACTGCCGGCAACGGTTGCCTCGTTCGCGTCGTGTCTCGAGCACAGCGGGCGGCGGGCAATTTGCGATACAATTTAAAGAAGACAGCTCCCATGCAGCCCCCTTTCTCCCTGTTCCTTCGGCGTGCCACCCCACCGGTTTCCTCTCACCAGTGCACGCTTTATATTTCGTGCTTGTAATGGCGAAACTTTTCCTTAACGACCCCGCATCCGCTTGAATTATGCACGGCGCGCCACCGACGACATATTTTTTTTTCTCCCTTATCTACGTGACCGTGTACCGATCAGTCGTTTCTTACTTCTTGCTTGTTGCTTGAATGCACCATATGCTTGAATGCATTGTACTGTAACGTTAGAATATAAAATCGAAATGTGATGATATGCTGCCATTAATTGTCATTAATGATTTTTAAATTATGTAAAACTGGCCTGTGTGGCGGGCAATTTCGAACAAAGCGGCGTGAGTTCTGTTTCTTATTTAAAATTATAATTTATACATTGATAGTATACATATGAATGTTAATTATTGCAAAGTCAAATAATTATCTTTAAAATAAAGACGTTTTTTTTTAAATAAAGACTCTCTTTTGAAAAACTTTTATTAATTGATAAATAATCACCAGCTTTATTTAATTTTTCTCTTAAATATTAGCAAGTTTTCACACTTTTCCCTCTAATTCTTATTGCTAACATTATAATAAAAATATCAAACACTTTTCTCTTAGTAATACGATTCCAATTGAAAAAAAAATGGATGATCCTCGTGCGCAATAGTCATTTATACAGTATCTACTGCCGTGCGGGTGGCTATTCGTCAATGCAAATCCTCAAGTTCTCCCCATTCATACAAATTCCACGCACACCATTGCGTCATACTGCCTGTACGTTTAATGGATGCAGCTCCCGTCGGGGGACTAGAGAAGGGCGGGGGCGAAAGCATTGGCGAAGGAAATGCAGGGAGAGCGACTAGTGTGAGCATCGGAAAGCAGGGGATGACTCCAAACGTACGACCCGATAGGGAAATCCAACATACGTCGCATGCCCCACCGCGATATCCACTCCCTGTTCTGTATTCTACTGACGATAACGTTCTCCTGGTGTTGTCTCCACTTCCGTGTTTTATCTCATTCCCTAACTTACGCACTAACTATCGGAAAGATTTCAATTTTCGGATATGTAAAGATCTCCGTGAGGGGAATTTAAGCTAAAGACGGAACTGCCGATCAATAAAACGAACTGTCTAAAGGAATTTTTGATAAATGATGATTTGAAATTGAAACAATAGGAAAGTGCAATATATATATTTGTAACAGATTAATATATAATCTATCTTTAAACAAATGAAATCTAATTCTAAATGAAATCTAAATTTATAAAAGAAAATTTAGAAAAGCTTTTTTCTAAATATGCAATTAATATTCGAAAAATAAAATGTACTAGAAATGTGTGAGTGTAAGATGTTAATTTTGTCTATCTGAACTATAGTGTATGAAATATTTTGTATATTATGTAATATTATTATGTGATATTAAATTTTTTTATTTTATGCTTTTATATATGTATAATATATAATATGTTAAAATGAGCCAGTAGTTCGTTTGCACCTATAGTTAAAGAATAGAAAAGTAGAAAAATCAGAGATAATCTCGGGATTTACGATCCAAGAGGGAAATCCCAGATCCATTTAACACGATGTACATCATTCGCTTTTATGTTCAAGCTTTTTTCGGAAATTTTTCGTGACCGTCGTGACTCGGCGACCAATCTTGTAAAATACGCAAGAGGGAAATTAGACTTTTGTCACTGTGCGCGTTAAAACGTCAACGTTCGAGGCTCGGTTCGTTTCTTCGGCATTGTACGCCGGACCGAGAATAATATTAAGAAGCGCAATTTCGGCGTGGATGAAATTTACGATTCGCCTTTTGTTGCCGGCGGCGCGGAGGCCTTTATGCATTTTTCGCGGAAGACTTTGACTTTTTTTTCCGAGTCCTTTGGAGACGAAACTAATCGGAAAAGGCTTCCGTGGCGTGGAAACTTTTTTTCTCCAGTCTGATTCCGTTTCCCGCGCTGCTTTTCCACTTCTGCAGTAGCGAAATGATTATCCGACGCTTCCTGCTTTCAAGGAGGTCCCACCACCACTGTACACGCGCTCCATCCTTCCTCTTCTTCCACGTTAGTGTGTCTACAACTACAACCACTCTGTCCACCAGACTCTGTCTCCTGCTCGCCATCTTTTCAAGTCTGTGCCCACCAACCTTACACGCCGGGTCTCGTGACATCTTTGATCACAGGACGCGTCTCTAGAGGCGACTCTATTCGTGGTAGCCGACGACCATCTAAGATTTGAATGGGGACTCGATGCTTTTGATGTCTCCTGCTTACCGGACCGGCCGCTGACCGTCATCTCCCGTCTCGGAATCTCTTCTGCCAATTCAATGTCACTTCGGCATATAATCACGCTTCGGAGCATCGGCAGTCTATTAGTCGGGCTGACCTTCACGAGAAGACTTGTGCTTTCCGCTGTCTCCTTTCATTCACCCTTGATACCACTCAGGGCCAAGATCGATTGACAACTTCCCCATCGACGAAATATTTTCAATTGAAGCAAAATTTGAAGAGATGTTTGAGATGAACATCAAACAAATCAAATTGATGACTTTGGTAAAACTTGAGGATTATACTTTCCTGAAATGGCACTAAATAAGTTTTAATTTATATCCGAGCTTATATTAAACGCTACAAATAACGAAAGCAATATTTAATGCAAAATAGGGACATATCAACTTAATTTAATTAAAATTTGAGAAATCGGCTACAGTTAGCATAAAACATGCAAAAGCAAATATTGTACATTATGTATATTCGATTCATCCTCAATTTATCATTGTTTTTTTTTATATTTTATAGTTCTTAACGAGCAACTATTTCCTCTGAGAAAAGATATTTCATCTATTAAAATTAAATTGTTAATACAAAAATATTCTTGCTGTGTCTAAGTTTATACAAATGAGTTTAATTTTGAAACAAAATTACATTATAGTTATAGTTTTCAAAGTTAATATATATGATATTTGTGAACTGGTGGTACAAGGGTATGATTTTACATGAAAAAATAAGCCAAGAATGTAATAAAATTTTTATATGAGACTTTGTTTTGACGGAAATCGATTTTAAATATTCGCCAGGTACGGATTTCATTGAAAAATTAAAGCACCACAATACGTTAGAATAGAAATTTACTTCAACGAGCAGAATTGTGTATTCGATAGAATGGGCAATATATTTTCAACAATTTGTAAAGTAATAAAATTTATCGTGCGTGAATATTCTGTTTTTATGGTGTATTCTCAATTATCAAGTATAATAATAAACACAAACAAGTGGAGATATTATAATAATCTACAAGCGAAATCTATTAAATCGAAACATATACATATATAAAAATGCACTCAGCCAATATTCAAAATCAATAATTATAAATGTTTAAAATCGATTTTCACGTAAGCAATGCCACATGTAAAAAAAATGTTTCTTTCTGGTTGCAGTATAAGTTCACAAACATTGCGTATATTGTAATATTCTTATCTAATATTTAATCTCGTATTTAATCTATTAAAAATATAACTGCAAAATACAAAAAATATATTAACATATATTTTGTACTTTTTTACAGTCATGCTATTCATAAAAAAAAATTAAAACCTGAATAAATTTATGACGGCACATTATCGACAATAACGCAATACTATTTCAGAAAAAGAATTTAAATCTCGATATGTTCCACTCGTGTTCCACAACGATTCCCGCGCTCTTATCTCGTGTCGTACTCGTCCGTAAAATTGCATGCGACGTTTCAAGACGACACGACGTCGGAACGTGCGCGACGATACCTCGCTGGTGGCCGCGATACTTTTTGGTCCCGCTGCGATTCCGGCGTATGCGCGACAGCGAAGCCAGAAGTCTTGTCGGATGGGCGTCTCAAGGGGATGCGATTCTCGAAACCGGCCAACCACTTCCATTTACTCTACGCGCACGTAACGTTCTTTCTGCCGTCAAGTCATTCTTCAGTTATTTTCAATCGATTACTTGCCCGTTTTTAATACATATAAATCAGCTAAAAACATACATTACTCAGCACTAAATTGCATTGTCTAGTTTTAATTACGTTGTCATTCGTTTAATGTGAAAATATATAACAATTCTATGGATACAGATGAATGACACTTTGCCATTTGACTCTCGTCGCGTCTGTCTGATCCCGGAATTTGATCTAATGTCAGGACCCTGTCGAATGTCAACGCGAGATAAATGAGATACGATATAGCTAGAATACTAATAAATGTATGCGTATAATGCAAATACCGCGTAAAGCGATATACATTTGACATGTGATTTGTCAAACTTCTTGATTTTATCGATTCAATATTACATTAACCAGTATTAAATGAGATTTTAATCTTTTAAATTACTAAGTTTAGAGCTGTAAGCTAATAATTAAACTTGTGTAATACGTATTAATAGTATAGATTCCTTGAGCGAAACCAACTTTATTTAATTTATCTAAATAATATTATACGTTCATCGCTCATTGATTCCTTCAAACATCAAAGCAGCAACAATAATTTAATGTACTTTAAAGTTTATTTTGAACATACAGAAAGAGTAAAGGTCCATGTAATCTCTCATCTTTCGATACGTCTTCCGATTCATTACCCAACAGGACCATTATCGCAAAGCGAGAGTTCTCGACGATTTATTGGAACTCTTAACGAAGTTCCGACAGTTAGATGGCTAAGTTACTCGTTAACGTCCAGCGGAAGGGCCGTGGTTTCGCGGGAAACAGCCTGCGAAAAATCGCAAACAAACTTTATAAGATGGCCAATCGCCGGACGGCGACTAATCACTCAAAAGTTATAACGAGAAAGATCCGGCAGTCGGTTATTACGCTAAAAATGAAGAAAACAGGCGTGGAAGTGGAGAGACAGAAAATCGAAAAAAGACGGAAGCTCGCGATCTTCACGTGATCAAGCTTTGCGAATTTCCGCGAACAAAATCAAGTTATTATCCCGTGAGTACAACTTCAAGATGTCTTCTGTGAGGAATTCAATAATTCTTCCCATAATTCTGACTTTCACGCTTTTGTCTTGTCTTTTACAGAACGTCTGCACTTTTGAATTTTTTTTTAGTTCTCTTTCAATTTTAAAACATAATCCATTAAATATATAAATGTCAATATATAAATGTGATATTCCTTCTATCTCTTTAATGAAAATATTAATTACTTAGATATTATTTATAATGAATATAAAAATGTTCGTACTTTTTTATTTGATTTTAATCATTATTGATGAGAAAGTAAATCAATATACATATAATTATTAAATTTCTTATGTAATAAAATATGTGTATGCGTGCGTGCGTCCGTGTGTGCGCGTGTGTGTAAAGAGTTTTCTTTACATATTTTTACATACTAATATAAGTCACATTCGTTAATGTTTCTTGTACCTGATCTTAAGTAGAGAGATTGCATTTGACGGCGCACAGACGTGCTAGTATCGTAGGTACTATTACAGAAGAGGGTTGCAATGAGAGGGTAATCCAAACGGGCAGAATGGGAAGGCATATTACGTGGTCGGGGGTCACGGGATCACGGGGCATGATTTCACGGGACGGTGGTTGGGTGAGTGTCATGCCATCGGATGGCGGAGCTATGTGCTTCATGTATCATGTACGGTGAGTTAAAGGGGGGAGGGGGGAGGGGAGGGCGGAGAGCTGAGCACGAAAAGACGGGTGTTTGAAAAGGGAACAGAAACAGAGTGCGGTGTCTCTGCACAATGTGACGGAGAGCATTCGATTCGAAAGCAGATGTCGTTTTCGAAACACACCTCGTGCTCTGCATATTTATTTGTAAGAGGATCGTCCTCCATGAAGAACGGCAATGGGGGGGATAAACGATTTTCGGTAGGTCCCGAATGGAGATTCGCGATTCGATTGTTTCCAAAATCGGAGAATGTAGCCATTGTACACGTTTTATTGCTTGATACCTTAGGTTAGATTTACATAATATGTGATTTACGCAAAAATTAAGTAGGCTTATAAAATATTGATGTGCTGATGGTTATGAAAAGTAAAATAGTAATACAAATATATTGAAAAATATATTATTTAACAAAATATGATCAAAAAATACAGACACTTAAAAATGGGAAAAGAAGCAGAAGAAGGGCGGACAAATGCGGTTAAACGGAGTTGTATTTAGGGACGCTTGCGTAGACGACTGTGGAAAAAGTGGAACAACGAGTTTATCTGTCCGCGAAAAACTTTGAACTCGGTGCACAGAGGAAATTTTACTCTGCTGATGGTTCGTTAGTAATGCCGGTTTTGCAGATAGAATCGCACTTTGAGAGTGCTGGGCCCGCAGCAGAGATTTTTTTGTCAGCCGAGTGGAGTGCAGCGAAACGAGCGTGTCAAAGCTTCCGCGTGCTTCACTCATACCTCGCATAATACTCATCCCGCATAAAAGTTAAGTAGTATAAAAACGAATGAATTGCCAGATTTACATCGCATCTCGCACAATATTGTCTACCGCGCAAATCCGATGAATGAAACATTCTACTTTTTCAATACTCGTTCCTTAATCCATTTATACAAAATATTTAATGTCTTATTATAACAAACTGTTTAGATATTCTTTACAAATAATATTGCTTAAAAGGTATATATAAATAATAATGAATAACAAGTGGACTAAAGATTAAATACAAAATAATAAACAAGAAGATGAAAGCCAAGCTAAATTTAATTGTAAATACTTGCTAATATTTACATGACAATTATCAGTAAAACAAATAACAGATGTTTCAACTTTAATTAGATCATTATCAGTATCTTGTGTGTGTGATAACGATATAATTACTATAATATAATTACAAAATAGTGTAAATACTCAAACAATTATGTTTCAATAATAAACGATTTATTATTGAATATTTATTATTGAACTCATATTGAAGATATAAATGAAAAAATATATACCATATACGTTTCTTTATTTTGAATCCTTTTCAATACAAAAAGAATACAATCGCTAAACAATAATTGTGTTGAGTTAGCTATAAAATTATATTAGTAAAAATTCGGTAAACTGTTGTTAATGTAGCGAGACGCATATAGTTAATGATAGTCGCGAATTGTAAAATTAGTTGTCTAGAAATAAAAGAAAATAGAGTGTCAAAATATAAAATCATAATCCCAGAGGCTTTATATGTGTATGGTTGTGAGTGTCAAGATAAAATTAACCGATCGACATATAATAATGTTATGAAAATGTTCTGTAATAGTATCGTTAGGGAGAAAGTAATCCAGCTTTCATCAAAAATTTTTTGAAAAAGAAAATGAAAGGAATTATTGATCTAATTTTTTATTTTGATTGTATTTTAAAAGTGCACTCCGTGCTGCATTGAACAAAATAAGTAATATTGTACTTCGATGGCGTAATGTCTATCTGTGAGTAGGTTAGGTGCGGAAGAACTTTCCACTGTAAGTCCATTAAGGTTTCTGCAGTGTATGAAACGATATGGGTTCGAGCATTGTCATGCTATAAGATAAACTTCATAATAGCTCAGTAATTTATTTGTTGCAAAAGAACCTTTTATTGTCGTAAAATCTAATTTTTGCCAAACAAATGGCAGAAAATAGTGAATTCAAAAATTGCAATTATTTTTCGATATATTATATCGAAGATATAATATATATATATATATATTTTTAACATTTTATTTTAACAAAATTGTTTGGCGAAACATTCGGATTACTTTTTCCTTAATTAACAGTATAGAAATTGTTACCAAAAATTTAATTGTCATTACCTAAAAAAAATTCCATGTGAGTTCTTGAGAAACAAAATGAAGAGATTGCAGCAAAGTTGTGGCAAAGCATAGCGCGCATGACCCTCTCGCGCATCATTTACGCTTCGTGAAACACATTCACGTCAATCCCAGGCGCCATAGTGCGTATGGTATAGGTCCTGAATTCCCCAGAACTACCCTTCTGAGTATGATCTGTGTACAGCTGTGATTGCGGCTTCTGCATTGTATTTACCTGTCCATTGCTTCTACCTGCATGTGCACATATTCTCTTGCCGCCGACGAAATGTTTCAGAAATTCTCGTTTAACGATAACTGTAATTTATTTTTAACGATGTGATGACACGCATTCCTTTAAATGCAAATAGTTGTTTAAATAAACTTTCCGAATTAAAAATGAATCCGTGGACGCGCGAGATGAGCAAATATACTCGGTTATTTTATTTCAATAAACTCTCTTCTGTTTTTGCATGGGAGTTATTTTATGATTCAACATAATACATAAAACGATCGATGTTTACATATTTCGACGGGAACATAGTTTGAGTATGAATGAGTTACTTGCATAATATTTTTTTTACGGATTGATGCAATTATTGATGCAATTATAGGCAGATTTCAATGTATTTTTATGTATGAGTTTATTGAAATATTTAATACATTATTATCATACTTTTTTATCTTTTTATAATATGTTGATAGCTTTAATATAAATCTTTCTTCACAAAACGTTATAATATTACTTTTGGTATAATAATTTGAATTTGTCACCGTCTGTAAGCCGAAATTATGGTTCCTTTTCACCGAATGCAAACGAGGATCACCTGGAAAGCGGACCATAAACGATGCAGAAACTTCGTTATAGTCATGGAAATCTCACTTGAGAAAGGCTTTCAAATTTTTCTCTGGACCGCCTTTAAGCTCGACGATACTTATGCAAACGTGCCTCGTGAATATGTTAGAGAACCACGTAAATGGATGTTGTATGAAAAGACTCGTAAATAGGACAACCCCGATGAAGACAAAAGAATAACGGTACTTTCTTTAATTATTGCGGGCATGATTAATGAATAACTTCAAACAATTAATTTTTCAACAAAACCTTATGGTATTAAAAGCTTGTTTCAAAATTTTAACCTTAATATCTTTTTGCAACTATACATACTGTAATATATGCATATATATACTATGCATGTATGTACATTTAGATTTAATAAAAAACTTTGAAAATATTTTTCTTTTCTAAGATTCTAAAAATTCATAAATATAAAATCTTTTTATATTCAAAAATTTTTTTGTAAAAGTTTTATTTGTATTTATAATTTTGTTGAATATATTTGGATAAATACTAGATTTATATAACAAAAGAGCAATATAAAGAAATTAAACATATTATTTTATAAATAAAATCCATTAATACAAGACAAAAACGGACATTTAAATACTTTTGACTTTGATTTTTTGAAACGTCACACGGGGTGCGTTTTTCACAAACGAATCCGTTAGCATGTTCATTAATACTGAACACTCGGCAGAAGGCATAAAGTGCGAACCTTTGCAAATAAATTGAACAAACGAAGCGATTCCCTGACTGGTCGAATGGAGAAACGAATAAAGAGGATCGACAAAGCAGGCTAGGAGTAATAAATGAGAACGGGAGTGTGTATAGTCGAGGGTAGAAGGTCCATTTCAGATCGGCTAGTTTTACAGTGTGCCGAAAGAGGGTACTCTCTCGTCAAACGAAGAACTGACAAAGTCGCTGAGACAAAGCAAACAATTAGACATCGTCACCCTTAATGAGAGAGATGCTATCTAACGCTACTCTCTATTATCCTGTTCCTTTTTTGTACTTTTTTTATAAGAAAACCGCTTTACTTTCTAAATGGTCGCTTAAAATGTAGCAAACTAATAATAATGTACATAGTATTACTATAATGAATACCCAGAAAGAACAGTTTTACTGAAGCATATAAAAATTTAGCTGAATTTAGCTGAATGAAATGTATAGTTTTTATAAGTTTTGATTATATCGAAGGATATTTGCATTCACACACAGGCATGATGGTTCTTGTCACCTTGGATGAAAGCTGCGCTTAGAAAGAATACGAAAAAATACTGTTTTTAACGGTAATTAAAAAATATTAAACAAACTAAAGAGGCATAACTTTGTCAATGGTTGTCATGGAATGCACTGTGTACAGCAAATGCATCTCGTAGTTACCCTCTTGCGCACGTGACTGGATACAGTTTACCCACTCGACATTTCAAACACTCAAAACTCGAGTTAATCGCCGAAGCGAGAGGGTTTACTCAGAGCCGTTCTACGTAGGGATGGTTGCGCAAGTTACCAGCCGGATGAAAAGGGTCGATATAGTGAAAGAGAGATGAAGGAGAAAGAAAGAGGAGAAGAGAGTGGCAAAGGGAAACAAGGAAGAAAGAAGGGGTACAAGGAAAAAGATGTCGGGGAACGCAGTGCAACTCAGAAGTGGAAAACGGTTTACCAATAGCAAACTACAAGCTTACAACTCGATTGTTTCACTAGGGCGTAAACTAGGTCGAGATTTTTTTAAATCACCACAAAAAAAAACACGGTGGAATTAAAGTTGCACGAGAAGATTAGAATGCACTGGGGGAATTAGGATAAACCTTATGTGAGAAATAATTTTACAGGGACATTTGCACTATTAAACGATTTATATCTCTTTTGAGAGGTACTTAAAAAAATAATTTATTTAAAAATGGATTTATTTAAAGAGAATAATAGAAAATTAATAATTTTAAGAAAGTATTTGGTTTTTTAGAAAATGTCACTTTTTTTGTATTTGTTTGCATTAATTAAATCAGTTTTAAGCAATAAGAAGATTATAACATCGTATCGTTACTATTAATATCTTTTATGGATTAAACATATTAATATCATATTAATACTATATATAAAGAGGCACTGTACATTTACTATCGAATTGAAATTTATAAAAATCCACAAAACTGGATAAAAAGCTGGTAAGAATTGTATAAATAAATTGCACGAAGAATACAAAAATTTTAGCAGTTTTTAAAATTAATCACTTCGGCCGAACAAATCGCGTGTACACCGGAAGCTTGTGGGCGTGAGCTGAGAAACGGAAAAATAATTAAAATCAATCGGCGGAGTGCGGTGAAGGGGGGTGGGTACGCTATAAGGTGCATGACGGGTAGAAGGAGCGAGAATAAATACCCACCTAACGAGCGCGGAAATTGACGGACCCGTCTGAGGGTGCTTGAATCCCAGTACTTTCCCATCGGAACGTCGGAGATCGAGCGATACCTTTGTCCCTCGTTAAATTCCAAAGGCAGAGCGATATTTTGCCCTCGACGACACCCATTCCTCTCGCTTTTTCGGTTTCGTTCCACTGCCGTTGGACGCAGGGCGTTTATCGACAAAATAAATATAATATTATCGATGAATTCATTTAATGCCGTATTTTCTCAAGTCACAATACAAAGTACAAAGGACTGATTCGCGCGGAACGGACTCCCTTCATCCATGTAGACATATTATTTTCAGTCGTCATGACTTTAACCAACGCGATGGTGTGACGGCATCTCAATTAACGGTAATATCGTGTACGAGCAAGCGTCCGATTTCTGAACGCTTACACCAATTAGAACACTCTAAGGACGAGAATATCAGCCTGCAGTCGATCCCTGCCCTTCGGCCATCCCTTAGGGTCCATTCGCCGCATCCTTGCTCTCTAATTAGTCTGTTCGATAAACTGGATTACATCTCGCACACATCCTTTATCCTCTGTTGCTTCTACGTTGATCATTTACACACAACTGGATCATCGCATTTGAATAAGTCCGAGTAAATATTGTATTATTGTACGTAACGTAAAAATGCTCTATTCATAAATAAGAGGTAATACTTTGCAGAAGTTTAAATGTAGAAAAATTTTTAGCGCAATCTACAAAATTGTAATTTATTAAGAATTTAGAAAGTAAAAACGTTTAATGATTTTGTTAATATAAGTATAAATCTACTAAATTATTATTTTAGTTATATTGTGTATATTGAGATATATATTGCGTGTATAATATTTTATAAATATACCGGTTCTCTTTGCAAATATAATATATCTAATACGAATATTTGATTGCTTAATTACAGTATATTACTGCATTAAATGATATAATCACGCATGTTTGAAATAAATGTAAATTTTAACTCCCCTCTCTCTCTCTTTCTCTCTTTCTCTTTCACTTCCATGTATATTTTGATAAAGTGTATACAACAAACAGCTGTTAATACGTAAATTAAAAATATATTTATAAGCATATTATTTTGCGAAAATTGTATCACTCATAAATATGCAAATTAATTCGATTAAATATGATCGTATGACAGTATGTCGTTACATAATGGTCTATCGAAAAAAGTATCACTGCATTCTGGTCTGAGCAAAAATGTTAAATTTCTATTACGGGTTTTATGAATTACAAAATAGACTTTTTCAAAGATATCATATACCATATACTTTTGTATTCTTTTTTTTAGTATCAATGGTAATTCTAGAAAAGCCCGAGCGCTATTCAGCTAATAAATGATTCAAGATATGTGCATATATATAGTAATAAATAACTTAGCATTTTTTCACATCGTAGATCAAATGAATAATTTATTTAAAAATTAAAAAGCGGAATGATATACCTAGAACTAAAAAATATACACATAGCTCGGTAATTTACGGTCGTAAAGTTGATGGCTTGTCCGTAGAAATGGTGTAGTGCGTCTTCCTTTAGACGATTCCAATACAGTCTATCTTCAGGACAGTTAAACCGTTCGTAGCCAGATAGCGTTACAAGGTCGTCTGTAGTAGTGTAACACCGTCGGAGAATTCAGCCCTACGGCCTCTGAAATATCGGTGAAGTTAGGAAAGTAGCGGGCCTCGAGAGCCATGAAGCGAAACTCCCGGAGACCATTGTTCGCCAAAGCCGGTAACTTCGCGGAATCGCCACATACATTATCTGAACTAGTGGCGAAGGGCGACACTCTAGGTATCTTTAACTTTGTGTCTTTCTACCATTTTTCAGGCACCTTAGTGGGTGCCAATAACGGCCATCTCCAATCTGTTTTTATCGTGTGCTCAATACAGCGACGTGATTCTATTAAAATTATGTCTTGTGTTTTTAAAAACGTTAAATAAAATATAATTGCCAAACATCTTTTATATATTGTTGTAAATTCTACAATATATCATTCATAAAGTACCGAGAAAGTACATATAATTAATAATATAATATAATGTTTGTATAATGTTTTTTTATGTTTTTATATGTAATAATTATTTAGCAGATGTAAACATCGTAATCAATCTCGCAAATTGTTGCTCGAAAACTGAATTTAATAAATATTTAATCAATTAATAAATGTTATAATATAAATATCTGAAAATTGGGATAACAAAAATTTGAAGATATAATGTTTCAAAGATATGAAATCAATCGTTTTATTAACATAGTTTAAATTAATTTTCAATTATTCTTTATTATATATATATAATTATTAAAATATATTTATTTTTAAATTATACATAAAAAACGTGAATGTATATGGTCTTATCTCATAAGTACAAAGCATCCTTACAAATTAACGTGAACGTTCTATATGTATAGCGTTCATTATATAATGAAAAATAAAAAGTTTTATTGTGAAAAATAATATTAATAATAACATTAATACTTTGTTATAATCTCTTTTTTATTATTTTCATTGGCTTTTTTATTTTTTTTATTTATTTTTTTTTAATACATTAAATTGAGAGTGCTATACTATTATGACCGAAGCTCTATGAATTTTTTAAGTATTTTCATTACATAATAGTACATACATAAAATACATAGTATTATGTTTGTATTGTCGAATGTCTATTGATAAAGTGACGACCATCAAATATTCTTCCTTCGATCGATACCGAGTCAATTAATTAACCGAGAAAAAGAGAGGTCGTTGCCATGACGGAACCTGTACTCGATATTCATTTACGTTGACGGCTATATTACGTCGAGTGCTTTGCTTGTTTCCCTCTCATGCTATTAGTGATGTGTAAAGAGACATCCTGACGGTATATTACTTGAGCTAAATTGCACGTCGGAATACAAAGGAAAGGACCGAGGGATGAGATCGATTATCGTAACGCGTTACACGCGGTTTGGTCAGCGGAATTGCGGTGATTTTCTTTTTCTATCACGGTTGAGCTCGTAGATAATTCCTTAAATCATTTCATTCCAGCGATTCGTACGTAATATTTCGCGTGACTGTCGACCGTTATCGGGGACCACAGTATATTAAGCCTTATCTCTTACCTCCGCTCCAATCGCCGAAAATGCTGACTTCGAATGTGAAGTATCCTACCATTAATTTCTAGCCTGTACCTACGCGTTCTAGCCTTCAATGTTCGTTTGTAACGTCGAATCATCGACGCGTCAATTATACTGCTCATGATTAATGGTTGGTTCTATAGTCATCACTCATCCCACTAAAGGTGGTAAATGGTGCGTTCTTGAAAGGAACATTATGTCCAAACACGAATAATTCTATATTTTATTACGACATTATCTATTTTCACTTCCTTGATTTTTATTATGCGTAATATTTCTTGAAATTTTTGCTCTTAATACTTAATATTATTTGCAAAGAGGAGAAAGATATTTATTATTATTATATCATCTAGAACTGTCACGATATCTTAGGTTTGACAAACAAAATTTAGTTTGCATATATATTTTGAGAAATTTTAATTGTTAATACTTGAAATTATTTAAAAATAAAAGATATTATTTATTACACATTTAGAATTTTTAAGATATAATCTTATCTCTATCAAACAAAATTGGAAAAATTATGAAATTTCGATGCGTTTTTATTTTTTAAAGATAAATCACACTTTAATTAATCGTGAGTTGTACATAATTAAAAATGTTTTTCTCAAAAGTATTGCAATTTAGATTAAAGTGAGGAAAGCGACTATAAATTTTCGATAGTATTTACGCTGTCTCTGTAATCATAGCTTTGAAATATCTATTAATTTAAGTTGTTGACGCAAATGTCGCACGTTGATAAATTTTTGGTACCCAAAGGAAGAAATAGGATATGCGGCTGGAAAGGAAGAACGACAAAGGGTATTGTGAGTGCTCTTCTTTGATGTACCTCTATCACAGCGAAACGGTCGCGCTTCCTCTTTTCCTTCCTGATCTCGTTCTCGCGGGATAGGATACCATCTTTCTCTGTCCTATCTTTGTATTCTATTCACCTTCCTATAGCTTGACGAGGAAGGAGCAGCATTCCCCATTACCGATAAGATACTGATCGCAATATATGTACACCCACTGGCACTAATCCGCGCGGTGATCTGATAATTGAGCGAACGCTGGACACCGGAAATACGTAACAGCCGTTACTGTCACAGTAACGTCGATGCGGGATTACGAGTTGTTGGTCGCCCTTGCTCGTAACCAGGGTCAATTTGCGGTATCCACAAATCACACCAGAATCACCGGAAGTGTCCGGATCGACGTGATTTTACAAATCCGTGGTGAAAACAATGCACTCTTTCTGCGAAAAATTAAATATGATATTGTAGTGATTGTCGTTTTTTTTTTAATAATTTGTGTATGGCGGAAGTATAAATTAAATAAACCGGTTCTTATTTAGAGATAAAAAAAATAATAAATTGTATCAAATTGTATGAAGAAGGTTACGTACATAATTTTAAAGTTTGAAATGAATTAGTAATAAGCGTCTAGGACATTTACCGCGCTTTGAAATTTGTGAACGTTAATTATTTTACAGTAGCTTTAATTTAGCTTTAATTAACCTAATTTTTATTCTTTTAAAATTATTTTTCTTTCAATTTATTAAAATTACTTCTATAATTTTAGTCAAAATCGTACGTAAAAAAACGAATAAAATAATTGAATAAAAACGATGAAAATAATTGAATAGAAATTGAGCTACTAATTTATAGTTCGCTGTTACGAAGTGTCGCTTGCGTTTTGCAATTAGTTACGTTGCATAATGAAAATTTAGCACCATTGTGAAAATTAGCAATTATTTATTGTTTCTACAATATTTCGAAGCGGAACATGTTTTAATTATTAACTCGTTCACGCAAAAGCTCACTGCCAGTTTATAATTATTGCAGCGATACCGGCTAACTTTCCGACTAACTTTCCGACTGATATCGAAACAGTTTATCAAGTGGCGACAATTTAATTGATCATCTGTCTCTCCATCGTCGTAATATTATCACGTTCACAATATTTTAATGTGTCACTTTAATTACATGCATTTCGGTTTCATTGGTGCGACAGCCGGCAAATACAGTTGTACGTATCTACGTATTTTGGCCGAAGCTACTATTCCCCTTCCGGAACTTTGCGATAAATCTCGATTAATCCAATCGAAGAGCCATCGCGCGGATGCTGCGCGTGACCAATCCCGAAGAAGCGATTGCCAATCACCGCTCGATTCCAGGATAGACCTTCCCGTTTAGTTAACGTAGTCGCTTCTTTGATTAGTTAACCCATTCCCATCTTTGTTCGCAAAAGGGGATAGACAAGGCGACGAGATGTGCAGTACCCTAGAGGGTTTCCTGCCGTAGACACTCCCCTTCCCCTTCTCCTTTGCTCCCTCACTCTTTACAGGATCTCCTACACTCCATAGACTGAGATGAGAGCAGTCGCTCGGTCGGAAAATCGCTTTAAACCGCGCCGACTAATATTAACTTTCTCTTATCGTTTCGCGAAATTCCCGAACTCTTTTTTTTTCCTTCCATCGCGCATCGGGATCGCAAAAGCTTTCCCTTCCCGTGGGGTGCACGCCGGACGGCGTTGCGTTCCGAAATTTCCTTATTTGCCGTTCGGACGGTCGGCTTTGTGTAAACTTCGTTTTATCCCGCAAACACGTGAATGTTTTTCTCCTTTCCACCTTCACGATCGATATGTCTGGAATTTCGTAACGAACAGATAGATCAACGATACGACGAAATCCGAGGTAGTCACGACACACCTATAAGGTCGCGTGTAATTAACTACCTTGCGCATACCGTTGTGATCGATTAGAAATTTTGATCCATGAAACGCGAATGATGACTATCAAAGTTTGGTGATTTATATGTAGCAGTGTGTGCGCAAGAGGAGGAGGAAAGACGTAGGAGAAAACGATTGGCAAAACGGTGCATCAGGTCACCGTTTCAACCGGTAAACTTTATGCAAACAATTTTAGGGCGCGACAAACTGTCACGCTCGCAGTAAAACAGTAATGCTTTTCACTCATACAACCAGTCGCATTCTACAACGAGCATAATTCACGCGAGACAGCTAACCGCCCGCTAAAGTGATATGCATCCTGCACGTGCGAGCATATATGAAAAAGCAAAAGTTCTGTGTGCGCTTTTATCGAAACGCTTTTTGCATTTGGAAATATTTTATTTTGAATAAAAATTCTTTGATTAGTAATTCAACAGTTGTTTTGTAGCTTTGTGTAAGGCTTGTGTTACGTTTGATGTATTAGATATATATTTTTATGCTTGCATATTATTATTGTAGCATACATTTCAACTAATAATATTATAAATAAAATATAAAATTAAAAATATATATAAATTCCCTGATTCCATTCTACTGTAACAGTTTTTACCAGACTTATTATTAAAATGTATTATATAATATAATTTTGACATATGTATGTATATAATTGTTAGATTGAAAAGAACAAAAAAGATCGAAAAAGAAAACGTTTGTTTTTTATTTTAATTATATCCTTAGTCAATAAGCTTTATGCACGTTTACCTAATGTGTTGGCTCATATTGGTATTATTATTACATTTTTTATTTAATTCGTTACAGCCTAAATATCTCAATTTATATAAAATAAATGTATATATAATAATAAAGCAGGTATAAAGTTACTACTCCAGCTTGGTAATTGATAAAATACGTTTCAAAAATTGTTATAAAGACCCATGTATCGCTTAAGTTTGGCGTATTAACTGATAACAAGCTTTCCTTCCGCTATTCAATTTAGCAAATAGTTTCCAAATCATTAGCAAAAGCTTGCATCTGTATCCGGCTTATGTTATTGTAAGCTCGCACTTGCGTCGATTCGCTCTCTAAATCAAAGCAGGATATTTAGATCTCCTGCTAAATCGCTTAGAAGATAGTAATGGTTGCGCATGCATCCGTTGGAATAATCAGAGATTGTAAAATAAAGTCAAGAGTAACATTTTATATGCTTTCGTGGGGAAAATGTCTGGAATGCAAAATATTGACCCACGTATCAGATTTTAATCAACGACTTGTAGTGAAAACATTGGTCGAGGTAGATCCGCGTGAAGAATAAAATTAGAAGAAACTTGCGCATGCGAGCTGTCCAGCATCAGATGAATCGACGGACGAGAATTCGCGTGCGATCGCGGGAATGGTGTATACCGTTCCAAGGGTAGGACCTCAAACACGCATAATCCGGGCGAAATTACTGCGTGCCGGTGAAAAGCTCCGCGCGTAAGTTTCGAAAGCGGACGAGCCTGTGCACGGTCAAATATGTACTATGGGGTAACCAAACACACCAGTAGTCTTTTATACGTGGTGAGCAACGCGCTCACAGCTGTATGTACTAAAATAGTCATACGTCGCATGCAGGCCGCGCTTCGCAAAATGCAGCATTAATCCGGCCGTTCGGCTGGGGCGTGCGAGCTTCACTGCGAAAAATTTCGTCGGGTAACGTAGGTTAAATATAAGTATACGTGCAAAATATATATTCGTATATTCCGAAACATTTCTCGCGTTTTTTTTTCATGCGATTCAATTTGGACTTGAATCAACTATGAAGATAAACAGTTATCACATTTCAAAACTGGTTTCTTCTCAATGTTACTTTAACAAAAATTGTATTTGACATTTGTGTATGTCGAAAGTATCGAAAATGGAAAGTTGAAAATTTGCTAGCGATGATGGATTTCCATGAAATTATTGCTAACGGCAAATCGACTTCAAATTTGTCAGCCTGAAGCTGAAACGATATTCAATAACGATGACATGGTCTGTATATAAAATAAATCATATTCATAGGGAACATGCTACAAAATATTCGGCCCAATATTTTTCCATTCCAGATATGATAACTTCTAACTCACTTTGCGACCATTCGTGGTTACAGTATATATGTCGCCGCAATAAAATCATCCTCCGCTTCACTTTGCACAGATAAAGTGCTTAATATTTTAATCGCTCGTTTAACGAGTGCGATGCCCGTGAGAATATTTCGCGCTTTGCAACGTGTCCAATCAAAATAGTCGATTGGGTTCTGGGTCGCGAAATAGTCGACTGAATAAATCCGCTTGCGAAATCGTTTTATTCATCGATTTTATGAACAAATATTATCGCGCAAACATATGTAATCCTTGAGTATAAGAGCTTACAAGTGCAATTTATTTTATAAAATTGCTAAAGACTTTTTTTTGTCACAGTCATTTTATATAATAACTTATGTATGAATCTTTATTTTTACTACTTTTAGAATTAACAAATGTGACCGTTGCCTGTGAATACGTATATTATTATTGAAAAAAGTGTCATTTTCTATCGAATTAATCTTCTGCTTCATTCACGAGATTACACGACTACAAACTGATAAAGTGCACACAGGAGTCTTTGACTTGTTAACGTATTAATAACGGCATATTGTTTTTTTTTTTCTACGGACGCATGTTTAATATACCGCATATACAACATAAACTTTCTTTTCGTGTTGCAGTATAATGAATAACAACAGTGTGGAGCTGCCGGATCCAGACAACATAAAGATGTTCGTAGGGCAGGTACCTCACGATATGGACGAGAATGATTTGAGGACGATGTTTGAGGAATATGGTCGAGTGCATCAGATAAATATCTTGCGGGACAAGATCACCGGCAGTCATAGGGGTGAGTGATTGAGCGTTTATGATTGTATGCTACAAGTTGTCTAGTTGCAATAAATTTTTGAATTTAATGGAATAATGATAAAACAATATTTTTATTTATACTTCTATGTTTTTTATTTTAGAGTTAAAGTTTATTAGATTTTTAAATTATAACCACAATGAATATAAAATCATATTTTATTAATTAGATTTCGCTCGTTTTTTGCAAATGCATAGTAAAAAGAAACGACGATCTGAATCGAGCGGTAATATATGCATATATACATATTTTATTATATGTATTCTTATTACAAAAATTATATTATTACTATATTTGTATAAATATGCGAACGGATATGGAAAGAAAACAAAAGTCAGGGAAAACACATTTATGACGGCAGAAAGAATGATAAAATATTGGGATATTATCATAGATCATGATTAATTCTGAATACATTGGACTCTTGCGATAATACACGAGAATTGTTTGACAATTGAATCTCTAGAGAATATAAATGGCTTTTTTTGTGTCTTATTGTTTCATACTTTTTGCGATTAATTGCGGTGTGATATAATTACGATAAAATGATAGGCATATATTATGAAGATTATATGTGCATATACGTATTATGTATAGAAGACGGATGTGTGACGATAATACTATTCGATTATCAAATAATTGAAATTCCAATTTATTTCATTAATTTATTTTTGAAACCGTTCTTGAAGTTGAATTATGCCAATAAATTCACTGAATAGGTTAACTCATCGGAAATCATATTTTCCATTAAATTGATCCCACAACGTTATATCGAATATTCATTATAATTGATGTTGTTATGTTTTACTATTATTGATGTAGTCTCGTAACGGAGCATGTTGAAATTAGGTATTATTCCGAATAATCTGACTTTTAAAAATTTTATTTTTTATTTATTAAACAAAATAATTCTACATGATTGTAAAAAATGTTATTCAATCTTTATCAAGTGTCGCAACTACAAGTGTTTTCTAAATTGAAAATATGAATATAGAAATAAATAAGCAAACGTAAGAAGAACGAGGGAATAATGATACTTTAGAATATGAAGAATCATTAATTTAAAAAAAATTTTTTTATAGGATTAACAGGGCCATAGTATTGAAAGAAAATTACATTATATCGGTTTCAACAAACATCCACATCAAGTAAATAAAATGTGGAAAGACAAATTCGCATAACAATTGATATATAGTTAGAAACGGTTACTGCTATAAGCCTTTCTCGGTATATTGATCAGAGGGCGAGAAAGCAACCCCATGGGACCCTCTCTTATGTTTCCCCACGTCGGAATAGCACGCTTGTAACGTGGCTGTCACTGAGATATACACGTGCTCTCTAATAACTAGCCTTAACGCTCGCTGAACATCGTCCACATCAGTGAAAGTTTGTGCAATTACTTTCACTGATGTGGACTTCAAATTTGCAGCCAATGTGAAAGTTAGGCATTGTGTGGTAACCCGATTGCCTAGTGTGTATGTTAGGAATATCGATTTCTGTGCAAGATGGTCAAAGTTCATCATACATATATTATCAAGCACAATTGAATTGCCGTAGGACTTATCTGTATGACGAACAAAAAAAGGAAAGTATCCTATTGCATCATCATTTTTGTTTAGCTATTATATATCAGTCTAGAAAATTATATTAGATTTATAATAAATACTTTACTAAAGAATAAATGGTATGTTCACTAAATTATGAACTATTATAAATTATATTATTATAAACTATATTAGGTGTTTATAAATATATTAAATTTCATTATTGATTATAAACAATGAAATTTTGAAAAAGTTATTTTTCTTAATTAAAAAATTATTAGTTATGTGAAACGATTTTTTTTAGAAATCAACACAACCAAGTGATATTTAGATAATTTTTAAATAACCTGTATATAAGAGAGAGAGAGCGAGAGAGAGAGAGAGAATTATATGCAAAAATTACTTTTAAACAATTCTGTATATTAAATTTTGGAAATAATCGATTGCCAAATGTATGTTATTTTGCAGTTCTAGGTAATTTAAACGAATTTTCTTGAAGTATGCTTTAGAAATCTTCCGTAGATAAGTAGATCTATATGTAAAATGTACGCGATGCACTATCCGAGTCGGAAGGCGCGAAATGTTAGGATTCTGAGAACTTCCGGAATAATTAATGTGGGCGAATTGTAAACGTCATGCGCACCTGCAAAATTGATGGCGGCAGGCAGTACAACTGGGATGAAATTCGTTCCCCATTGTGAAAATTTAACTTGATTACCATGACGTAATGGTGAATTAATGTCCCGCTCGCGGGCCGTTTGTTTAATGCACCGCATTTTAGATTCGAAATCTCTGTCAACGTGGAGTTTCAATTTTACAATAAAACGAGCTAATTACTGTTTCCCAATTAACTTTTAGTTGACAATCGTCATATTAGGCAATCTGCTCGTCACATTCCTCATACTAAATTACAGTTAATTCTATATAGAATATCTTAAAATGAACCAATTATCACTTTATATAATATTAGTTCATCAATAATAACTGGCATTCTATAGAATCTCATCTGTAAGCAATAAAACACACACATCCAATCGGTATAAATTATGATACTTAAGTAAAATGTATACCGGAATAATAACTCGACATGAGGTGAGTTTGCTCGTCTGTCGCTGGCCAAACAACGAGTCAGAAAGTAAATTCCACAATGCATCGAGGCGTTTTATCTCAACGGTGGAAATAAAATACTAAAATTTCCAGAAATTCTATATTAATTAAGCCGCGGAGCCGAGCTTGGCATGAGCTCTACTAAAAATTAACAAGAGGTACCTGTGGAATATATTTGATTTACGCCAGGATAAATTTAAAGTTTAAATTATTCGCAGGAATACTCGTAATGTCGCATAATGAAAAAAATTGCTTCGGCCATCGGTAATTATAATACTTTAATCCTCATTTATTTAATTTTAGGCGCTTTCTATAAAATTACAGTTGTAATAAAACTCTATTATTTTTATAAAGAATATTTTAATTAAAATTAAATATAGAAAGCATAAAAAAATACAGTCTAATATATATATAACTAAAAGAATTTCTTTTAAATTCTACTCTTGATTAATTAAATTACATACACTTTATAGGTTTATATTTACTTTGTGTTTTTATGTAGATAATATCGCCCTTCATCTAATTCATAACGAATATACAATATTAACACGTTACTATAGTCTTTTATCAATACATATATATATCATCTCTACTCACAATTTATAATTGAGGTGGGAGAGGAGAGATCGTCTAAATATATTGGATGTCAATAATTAAACAGGGCATGAATTTAATTTATGATTGGTTTTGAAAACCTATTTGTTTTAATTATAGAAAGAGTATTAGTTGCACAGGAAAAATGTTACGCAGTTACCATAATCGGAAATAATGATAATCTTCGTTCATCAGTATGTTTGATTGTGATAACCGTAAGATGGACATATCTTAACAGCCATAACTGTTAAGACGTGGCATTTTATCACAATCATGCTATAATTCTTATAACCAAAAGATGTATTGATCGAGAACTTTTGGTCGTGGCAACCGCGTTGTTTCTGTGTGCTGTTGATTAATATCATTTAATTATTAATTTATTGGCTATTCTGTGACACTTGACACATCTTCGTAACGATGTGCTTTATGGTAGTTTATTGGACATATTTCGTAGAATTTTACTTGTACAATATATTAATTGCGTCAAATCTATTGTATTGATATTTATCAGTTTATATTTAGGACAGCCAGAAATAAGGCCGAAATGTTTATTGTATTAACAGCTTTGACTTTTCAGATTGATTATCTTTATTGTTAATGAACTGAATTACACATTATCATTCAGTGCTGGCTTTTATTAATAATTTTAATTCTTGTTAGAGCTTGAGCTTTACATTTATTCGTCAGACCCTTATATTTCTGATATTGTTAATTCTATTGTTAATTAAATTACATCTCAATTAAATGACTTCACTTTTTGAATTATTTTATTATTTTATACATTCTTCATTTACAGTCTTGTGGTGATATTGATCATTAAGAATTTTCTATTGCAATATGCATATTAAGGTAAACTAATCTCATCATAAAATAACTTCGCAGGACATTAACATAATTAATTCAGATATTATCATATTAATTTAGGTATATACATTTTCGAAATACGAAATGTATGCGAAACAAATTAAACGGTGAAGTCATCTACTTTGAAATCAATATTGCTAAAGTGAGCAATCCATGGAATGTCCAATTTGGTGGGTCAATAGGAGACAACGAACTCGCGGCAAACTCCTTTTATGCCCGATTAAAACAAGTGCGGAATCGTGTTCGCAATGAAGACCTTCGAGATTGCCATCGTAGCCAATATATCGGAATCCCGAAAGTGTCCGACTGCGCCGCTTCTTGTCGCAAAGTAGCGGAATTCGATACTCCGCTACTTTGTGAGACATGGTATAGGAACGACAAGGACGATAATAGGATTCTCTGCAAATAGGAAGGACGGGCTGCTGTCTCCCGTTGCACAATTTTCCGCGTGGAATTTCGTAGCTCCGCTCGGCGAAAAGACGTCGGGAAATGTTTTAGTTAAATTAACAGAGCTCTCTCGTGCGGCGATGTTTCCCTGTGTCGATTGCGAATTCCTCTTCGACAAGCTTCCTGTTACTTTGTATGGATATACGGTATCGTTGTAAGGCGCGTTTGTCTCTTGCATCTTCGCTCTAAAATCTTCTTGCACACCGGTATACTCTGCGCGTGGATCGCTCGGAGAATTTGTTTGTCTTAAACGAAAACGCGAATCGACCTCCCGCTGCTCGTTACGCCCAGAAGTACACCCTGCTATTAATCACACGGTCCTATTAATCGTCCTTAAGTCGTGCCATACTTGCGTCAACTTGCTCTTTCACACTGAAGAAAGCCGAACTTCGTCTTGACGTAATTGTCTTTAAGAAGCTCTATAAAGATTGGTTGTGTACTATTTGTCAATCAAGCGCCTAAAAATAGTTTGAGAAGATCGATATCCTTCTTAAGAAAATATTCTCGCTATTAGTAGGTATCCTTTTTTTTAGAAATTTTAAAAAAGTACAAAAATATTTGGTACGTTTGTTTTTTGATATGTAAATGTTCTTCGTAAATATTTTAAACATCATAACAAATTTTTTTTTCGACGATTATTTGCAAATAGAGAATGTCGAAAAAGCATTAAAAATGAAATTAAAAAATTGATTAAAAATATGCAGTGGCTGAAACTCTGCTTAAAACTGATTTCAGAGCATAGAACTCTGCCAGTACTAACTATAATAGAACTGGCGTTAAAATTGGTATAAACAACCAGCACGACACTTTTTCTCCAAGTGTCGAGTTGTACTTATACAATTTTTACTTACTATTTTTTTTACTATTTTTCTCGTATTCCTGCCTACAAATACTTCTCAAAAACACTTTCATTTTGGGGGGCTCCGGTTATCGTAATCATCTCTAGTGATGTGTCAATGACACGAAATCGTCTGTATGTAAGTTATTTCCAATATGACTAATCGTTTTTAAAATCCCTTTAAACTAACCATATTGACACCTGACGTACCAAATTGCGATGAAACTGATGACTTCGATAAAGAATACGACTAAATACTGATGTAAAAAAAATAGGTAAAATTGATGGAAGAGACAAATAACTTATTAACATGGAGAAATAGATGACTGAAGAGTAAATATGTTCGACCAGGACTCATACGGAAACTAGCTCATGTTAAGATAACTGACTGACCAAAATTGTTGATATTCTATTCAAGAAACATTATGGAAATGCCATTAGCCAGTACATACACATTGGGTCGTCTTTTGAACGACTTTAGAATATTCTATGGAGATCTGTATTGTATGAAATCTATTATAATTTTAAAGATTCAGTAAGAGAAAGCAGGGTAATTGTGCGCAGCGAGTAATTGTGCGCATCCTAGTTTGAAACTTCTTCGATGAATTGCTATTCATCAAATACCGTGACGAAAGAAAGATATTAAAAAAGTGTCGATTTTAATTCCCAAGGTACACTTCAATAAATCTTGAAAAATCATTGTTTAATAAAACAGGAAATAACAATTGTTTGTTTGAGAAGTGATAGGAACATTGCTATAATGGCTTAAATATAGCAGAAAATGATGTATATTTGCAGTTAATAATTGAAAAATGATGATTTAGCTAGAAACGTAAGTATCATTCTTCATACAAAGATTGCGGACTACTTTAGCACTTTTTTTTTGTAACGGGGAGGAAATGCCTACGCTCTTCTCCTTTCTCCCCGGGGAGGAAAGAAGGGGTTGTGTGGGACTTAGTAAAACCTTCCCTGGTGTTCTGCCATAAGCATCGTTGAAGAGGTCGAAGTTCGCGTGCAGCATTCTAGCCTTTAGCACTGTTCAGAAATACACCATGTGGAAGTACAGTCTGTCTAGCATCCTTTGATAAAAATCAGGACTCTACAATTCGTTAATTTTGTAGTTTTTAGCGACTTCAAACTCTTTCTGTCATGCGTGCGTGCGATTATATGTATATAATCAGTACTATTTTTTCACTTTTTTTCTTTGTATTATGTGTTTTAGATATCTCATAATTACGAAAGAAAGACGAGTAAAAATGATTGACATGTATACTAAGGTGTGTCTAAACTAAGGTTCAATTATAATTTTTTCAATTTTTATCATTTTTCCAAATGTTGTATTCATTTTTTATCAACATTTACTTAATGAATATATTTTTTCATTTTTTTAATTAACATTACATGAAACATTTATTTTATTCTTTCGTCTCTTACAATTTTTAATTACATACAATTATTAAATTCATGCGCACAATTACTCGATGCATGAAACATTTTTTGTTTTTGATTTTTGTTTTCTTTTTACCCAATACAACATTACCAAATGAAAAATTCGATATGAGAATGCTTAGAAGAATGTTTGTGGCTTCTATTTCTGTGCTTATATCGATTTTAACTTCAAAAATCACTTTACTCTCTTAAAAAATAGCAGAGTGAATTTAACATCATGCGATGTCTATGTATATAATTTTCACTGTATTGATGTTAAATCTATATTAACATTTTTTAGAATGTATAGGTGAGAATTCACACTTTCCTCTATTGAATTTCACAAAATAAATCTCTTTAGTTTATCTATTTCTGTATTTTCGAAATATGTCTTTTCGAACAATACCGTCGTCATTCTTTATTTTTCGCCTAATGGTTATTTTCTCGTGTCTCTTTTCTTTGCTATAACTTTTTCAAAGGTTACCGAAATCGTGAAGAACGCTGGAGTCGTCGTACACCATGCACTTCAGGATTACGCGAGAAACTTTAAACGAAACTCTGGCGCGGAAGTATCGCAAAGCTGCTTCCAAGCGAGCTTGTGTTCCAACATGAGCAAGCCGGATTCAAGATAGTTGTTGGTTCTTTTCGCAAGAGAGTAACGGACTTTTCGAAGACAGATAAATTTTTGAAGTCCCATAACGGCACTGCCGAGCTGATAACTGAGTATGCCATATATACCGCAAGTCAAAAAGCTTTAGATAATTGCACAGGGATTTCAAAATGCGATGATACCATATCATTTTTCTTAAGATGTCAAAGAAAATCGTTATGAGCAACGAATACACTATTTCGATAAAATTATTTTCACTGTATATATATATAAGAGTATTTAAATCAAATTTCGTTGTAAAAATGTGATAAACAAAAAATTATTTTAATTAATAAATTAACAAATTAACAATTGCAATTTTGCTGTAGTGTAAATAATTTGTTATTTTTCAATTGTATTTACAATTTAATTCCGTTACTTACTAATTATATTAGCTAAATAATTAGCTAAATAAATATTTAAAAAAATCTCTTTTTATTCAAATAAAATTATTCTACCCCTATAAGTACTTATTATGTGATTCAATTTCGCTTTGTGCACTGCAAGCATGGAGAAATAAAATTTCCAACGATTGAGGCAGCTTATTCCCTGTTGCACTACGCTCTATCTTTGCTTACGAGTTGGCTGTGCCGAAATTAATTGCGAAGGCGGATCGACGATACCTACTGATGACACCACCGGAAACAGCTCTAATTAATTGGCAAACTGCTCCCGCGCCAAGAACTGGCACGTGCTTCTAGTCGGCAAACGGCACTTGCTTAGTATTTCCGACGTCCGCTCGTCGATCACTCAGCCTTAATGACGCCTTCTGCCCTTTGTTCATCCCTCGTGCTGGATCCTACTCAGGATTCCATCCGTGCTGCAAGTGCGTGTAAATACAAAGACCGGCTGGTAAATCTCGCGCGAATTAATCTTCCTGACGTGCTTTGCATCTCTAAAATAGCTCTCACTATTTTTTTAACGTTTAAATGACACAAATATACGTCAATTTGCTACGGAGAGGGGTGTGTTGTTTCAATTTAAACTATAGAATTCAAATAAAGTAATAAGTTTTTCAAAATAATTTTTGCAAATAGGTAAACCTTATTTTTAATCTGTTTAAAGATAGGTTTTATACGAGCTTTTATACGAGATATTTACAGAGTATTTATTCATTTTTTTTATTTACTGATAAAATTTATATTTGATTTGTTTTTCTTAACAAATATATAATTTAAAAACTTACTATCAATTCTCTACTTTGAGAAATTCTCATTTTATTGTAGCGATTTGTTCTACAAAAAAAGAAGCTATTATACACGCGTTTCGAATATCTCGATCTTTTCGCTCTCTTATTTCTTTCCTGTAGATCACGAAAATGCCAACTAGCGGGATGATAAAAACACGGAAGGCGGGCAAAACGAACTGCTTTAATTTAAAGTTGCGTACAGGATTTGGGACTTTTACTTTTCGAGTTACCCCCAACGACGAGGGCGGTTCTCCCCTACGGAATCCTGCTGCCGCGAACTCGTTACGTTTTCGTCGTAGGGAATTACGCGACTTTGACTAAAGCCAGTTAAAGTCTCGTCGGAGTTGCGACTAAACGGCTCCTGATCCCCGTAATCTTGTGGAACTCATGGCATCGGCTGCTACTGGGTACACTTTCAAAATTTCATTGATAAACGTCGACATTGTTAACAGATAATGTTTCTTGAAACACACTTTTACAAAGAAAAATGGTCATTAATTTAATTCTTACATTTATACCTATTCATATATCATATAGTCAGAAAAGTACGTTATTATAAAATCTTGACATTTATTTTAATTCTAACATGACTACGACACTTTATAAATATCAATTAATATCAAATGTAGTGAGAATTTTTTTTTACATTACAAGTATTGAACGTGAAAATTTATGCCTGACAATAAATATAGTATGTGGCAAAAGTTCTGGCCAGCAGCCAGGATTACAAGGAGCACTGCGAAGTTTAATTTCTCGAATTCTTGTCAAAAGTCTCGTTTCTTCTTGCTTTACGTTTGTACTTTTGTCTTCTTTCTTCCGTCTCCTTGAGTTTCGTTACGCTCTTAACTTCCGTTCATCTTCTTCCCTCCTTTTTCGCCATTTCACTTCTTTTCTATCTTCCCGCATCTCTTTGTTCTCGAATATAGGACCGCGGGAATTTCTCGCTTCTCTTACCATTACGCCGCGGCAAAACTGCCATCGATTGCGCAAATATTTGAGCGCTTCTGCGAGGGCAGACAGGAGAGAAGAGAGAAAGAGAGGTGCAAGCTAGAGTGCAATGTAACCGTATTTCGGCTGATTCTGAAAGTAAGTCGGGTAAATTTGCACGGAGCTTATCTAACCACGGCAGGTGTCGACTACCTTCGAGACTTCGAGATATCCGGCTACGGCTAGGACACCATATAGTTCCGTCCATTACGCATATTTAACGAAGAATTATATATCACGTTGGCAGCGATTTGTTGAAGTGATTTTTGTTGTTTAATTTTCAGCGTGTTGATATAAACTTTTGAGACATATTTAGACAATCGAATTTTTCAATTGAAAACGCTCTTGTATCGAATTAATGTAAAAATTATATGAAATATCTAATAGTTACCTATATAAAATATGCTTAACATTTGCATGCAAATTTCTACTTTCTTTTTGTGGTATTTAATATAGTTAAAGATGCAATAAGTGTATGTAAATATCTCTCCAAGTGAATACATTTTTTTTTATTGTATAAATATTTCCAATAAACACATGAATCTGTCGAGTCCAATGCTATTTTCTCCATTTTAAAATATTTAAAAAATTTGAAAAAGATAATTATGAAGTATCTATCTACGTTATAGTTAACGATTTTGTCACTTTTTTGTTTACTAAATATCACTGTTTATTGAATATTTTATTTTTGATAAATTAAAATAAAAATAAAGGAAAAAACTAGTTCTTTTTAAGGTAGGTTTGACACATGTAAAATTTTACTTGTTTTAGCATTTAGCGACATGCTGGTCTTTTGTAATAACTTTGAAGTTTCAAATCCCTTCTTACTTTTGTTAGAGAAATCTAAATAAATTTATTCGATTTGTCGTTTATAGTTACAAGCAAATATTATTTTGTTTGGCCGTATAGATGTATGTGGCAGCAAATTCAATTTTAACAAACCCAGATTAGCTATGACGCTTCTGAGCCAGAGCATCTCGTGGGGGATCGACTGTGTGGCCGTTGAGACTCGAGCGGTAGTGGGGGTTGCTCACAGAATCGGCTCAAAATTTAGTGCATCTAGTGCCAAGCATTGAATTAGATAATATTTTATCCTGGATGAACTAACAATCACAGGAGAAAAGTATCAACTTGTAAGAATTAATGGAATTTTGAAAAAAAAGTAACGAGATTTTGATTAAAAAAAATTTCGATTTATTTATGCAGAAATAATTGTTTATAACGACAAATTTTTAAATAAACATTTTCAGTTCTATTTAGAATGGTTAACAATTGTATAATTAAAATATCTTATAAGAAATTGATTAATGTCAAATAATTTTTAAGTAATCTTGCACTCCAATTTCGGAGAAGTGAATTTGAGCAAAACGCGTTTAAAGCTTTGAATATCGATAAATAGTGCTTTTTACGCTTTTTGGCAACTTACCGTTAACCTACTATTTCATGCCTATATAAACCAGGTTTTCCCCTTAAATTTTTCTTCACAAAAGTAATAAAATTTTGATAAATTTTCTATTTATATTATATAAATAAAGTTATTTATTTAGATACGTAGCTACTCTATTTGAGAAATTACATTGTCTGAGGAAATCTTTATTAATAGAAAATTTCTTGTTATTATTATAATAAAATGAAGAATCACAATGTTTTTCTAACTTTTTATACAGAGACTTTTTTCTTCCTTGTAAAAATTCAGAGGCTATGTATATTTTCCTATTTACCGATTCAAATATATTCCGATAAAAGTTGTATTGCGCGTTCACCATGTTTCTCTCGATCCACAAAGAGAACCATCGGATACAATGGCTTGGAACGGATCCCAATATTATCTTCCATTATGACGTACATCGGAATCTTCCGGGCAATAAGGTCTTCTTTCTGAATTTATGAGAGTGCATGGTGACCGGCATAACAAATTGCTTAGATTTATCACACGTTTTTCGCCTGGTCAATTGTGACCGTATATATGTATCAAATATAAATACAAATCCTACTTACTACATACACACATGGATAACGGCCGACTCGACAAAATCTAATGCACTACAAAGCGTAGAATCATATTTGTTTTCCTTAGAATAACGTCTCGTAGAGGTCACAGATATATTTCTGTCATAGCATCGTCATGTTTTGTGAGAATCAAATCAGACACTAATAATCTTATTATATATATTAGAAATGATTTTAGTACAAAAGAAGTAAAATATATACATATATATATATATTGTTTTGTAGAAGAATCATGATAAAGAGAATTTTACCAAAATTGAATTAAAATTCTTTATGATGATTATTTATGTATTGTATATTATATAAATTTACACTTTGTGGTAAGAGTAGTAATTATATAAATATGCACATTAGTAGATATATTGTACATTGTAGCAAAAAGAAGAAAAAAAAAGAAAAGATCTTGTTATAATATTGTATCTTATCCGATTCTTTTCATATTTTTAAATATTTATACTAATTCGAGAATTTACAGACAATTATTTTGTTATTAGATATCCATATTTTTTATACTCTTTTCTGATTTAAAGAAGAATTTTATTTTTTAAGATTTTTATTAGGTGTTATATTATTTTGACCTTTTTTGAAAAAAAAAATGTCACGAAAATATATTGTTACGTGCTGTGAAATAACACTATATAAAATCGTGTAATATTAGAATTATTAATGCAAATTGAATTTGAAAGATATTATTCCAAAGTACTTTCGTAAACAAAATTTTTTAAAATATGTTCGAAATATTGTAATTAATCAGTTTTATTTTCTTGTTTGGTGAATTGTTGTGACAGATAACTCAATTCCATCTTGCAAATAGTACGGCATCATTCTCTCAACACTTTTTATGAGATCTCCTTTTTCGCGAATAGTAACGATATCGCTTGAATAAAGAAAAAGATGATATACCTATGCGAAAACGGGGTTGACCCGATTCCGTAGTGGAAACAGTAGATCAATTCGATCAGCCGCTCTTACGTGGCCCATTCTTTTCCTCAGTCGGTCTCGAGCGAAAACTATCCGATAAAATAATATCGAGTCAATGTTTTCTTTTTCTTTTTATCGAATCGACGCAACCCGTGCCACGCAGTGTCTCTTTGTGACCTCTCTTACACAAAACATTCTAGAATCTTTCTTGCAAGTACAGATTTTTCAACGAATTTGAAATTTTTATTTTTTTTTTGCTGAATAAAGAGTTAATCAAAATAATATTTTTTACACTCAACTAGTAACATTATACGTATTTTTATTGTATTATTTAATTGTTTCAAAATTAAATTTTTTTAAGTTTAATCAAAGTTAGTAAGAAATGTACTATTTTTCTTTATTTTCATCATTTTTAAATATAATTCTATAACATATAAAAATATTTTAATTTCAAAATGTAAAGCATCTTAAGAATTTCTGTTTGACATACAGTATCCAATAAACCTTTTAATTTTAAGATGTAGAGCACATTACGAACTTACGAGTCACAGAAAGCAGAGTACAGAAACCGTAAAACGAAGAAGCAACCATTAGCGGGAATTTAGTATGTTTGACTAGGTTGCGTCTCTCGAAAAGCAAAAAGCAAAGTACTCGCGCTCGCTAACTGGATGTGGGTTTGTGAAGAAGCTTGTTGCTGGTGAAAGATTCGTCTTCCAATCTGGTGCTCGCCTCAATGAGACAGCGTGTGTATGGTGAGGCATGAGAAAACGCCGGAAAAAGGAACAGTAGAGCGTGACGAGAAGCAGGCGCGAAATATAAGTAGGGCGTTGTCGGGCAGAGAGAAAGAGTGTAGAAAGGAGAGTGTGGAAGTGGAGTACGACAAAACCTCAATCCCTTTAATGGAGACAAATCCCCCTCTGCGCGCGACCCCCTACGACGCGCCGGCAGACAATTTGTAAGAGTATATCCCACCCAACCTGATATTAGTACTTCGCAACCGGGGGTGGCTCGGGTAGCCAATCATCCACCGACCTTTCTCACCTCCCTTACTCATTTTCTCTTCCTGCTTTCTCACCTGCGCATTTCATACTTTTATTCTTTGACTTCTCTCTCATTTCTTCCTTGTATTTTTCCGGTTTTTTTTTTATTTTTTCTTTTATTCCCTTATTTATCCTCTTTCTTCTTCTTTCCACTCTTCCTTCTCTCTACAGTTCCCATTTTACTTGTCTTTCTTCTTTCCCTTTTTTTTATCATTTCTTATATTTGTTCTTGCATTCTTTTTGTCTACTTAGTTTTATTTGTATTATTTTTTTTTTACGTAAATTCGACTCTATCTCAATTATCATGCCGCTCACTGGCAAAATTATAAAATTAACGAGTAGCATCCATCACGAGGTATAATACGAAACATTAAGCTAGTTGCCTTCGTGAAACCAAATTTTCGTGGATCGTTCAATCTTGATTAAAATCAGACTTTCCGCGCAAGCTTATGTGTCAATCTTTACAATTTCATGTTTAACCTACTTGGCAAATTTTGTGCTTTTTTTCCCTTTGAAAACATTATATCAAATAAACTATTTTTTATTCTACTACCTAGATTTGAAAACTTTTTGACCAATTGCATTTGTAAGAAACATTTTTTTAAATGCGTAACACACAAAGATTAAACTTTTTTATCACTGTCACGCGAACAAAAGCTTTCGTCGCTTCCATTATCGCGCGTCTAAGCAAAACTTCGTGTTACAGAAATAATTAATCATTTGCGAAAGCACTCGACGTCACAGCACACACATATATACACACATGTTTGAAAGGCATTTAATAATTCCGATGTACTCGAGTAAGATGGCTCATCGCGATAAATCGTTATTAATCGACGCGCAGCTTTCTCAAAGAAAACCGATTCGCTGAATATGACAAAAACTTTGTCGTTTCCGTAAAGGCGGTTCTTTGAAGTCCTGCAGTTTAGAACATACGTTCATCAAATATCGGTTGACTTGAATGGGTGGTTAAATGGTTTTCTGTGAAGATGACTTTGAACACATTGACGAAGATAATCCTTTAAAGGATCCCAAAGTAGGTTTCCTGAAAGTTCTTTAACGTGATGCTTCGCTTCGTGGTTGTAAGCGGACTCGATGATTGGTCACCGGACAGGAAGTCGATAGTTTAGGTTTGAGTTTGCTGGCATGAATGTGGAGAGTTAACATGGTATCATCAGTGAGGTAAGATTATAGCGTTTATTACAAGATATTTCCATTTTGTAATTTTTAATTAAACATAGAATCGTTTCTTTAATCGTAATTATTTGTATCAGCGTAACATTAAATCATAACTAAATCATAATATACATGTATAAAAAGATTCTTCTTTAAAGAATAATATAAAATAATATAAAAACGGTATTCTTCTTTTTGACGATTATATAAATCCAAGCAAAGAAGCAGATACGTTATTAAAAACAAGTTAGTAACTTTTTAATCTTGCTACTTCGATGCAATAAGAACAAATCATTGTGACAGGGTGTTTTCATATAATACCAGAAGGCTCAGGCCAGACGTGGCCCTTGCGGACTACTCAATCATCCCTCTTAATCCCGGACTAAGGTCTAAAGGACTAAAGGTAATCAAGATAAACTACTGTCCTGAGGGAATTTGAACCTCCAGTTGCTCGAGAGGACATCGAAGTAATTAATTCGTATCTTTCGCCTCTTATCGCGTGCGTCGTCTCCTAGATGAAATATCCTGTAAAATGATTCTTTGCTCGTCGTTGTAAGACGAGATTACGATATAACGACATTTTCAATTAGCGAAGTTCTCCGGCCAGTTGCCTCGATGATTAATTTAAAACGACCCTATGTCTCTGAAAATAAAAATCGCTGCGTATATTTATTTACCAGAATGAATCTTTTAAGTAAGTATACAATTGTAGACTTTGTCGCCGACTTATAAATCGATGATCGTTATTGTTAAAAATAGTTATAACAAACTAGACGTTGTATATTGTCAATTTTAAAGATTATTTTTACAACATATATCCATCCAGATGTTTTTAAAAGAATTTCTTTAAAAATGCTACATTTGCTCTCGTCGTTTATTTTGTAAAGCGCTATTCATCAGCTGCGTTAAATGGAGTAATCTGCACTATTAAAAATAATGTCTTCAAATCATTGAACGATATATAGCGGATATATTGTAGAATAAAAACTTTCCAACTAAGTGCTGTCTTTCACGCATTCAAAAAACTATTGAATTGCGATAGAATTATTCAACCTCTCAAAAAATTTTATTTTTTACCGTCAGTCATTTTGCTCGGCTTTTTGTCAAAGCATCGTCCCAAGCTCGTGTACCAGTGTTCCAAGCCACACGTTCCAGTTTTTATCAAAGTGCTACGCGATTGGTGGGGCACAGGAACTATACGTGGACCGTAAAATTATATGGCATTAATGTGACCGATATACGAGGTGTGCGCACGTAAAACTCGTCCCTCGACACAAGATATTTTCCTACCTTACACTCACGTGTGCATCGAGTTGTGCAGCCATTTGCCCATTTCTAACATCGTAAGAGACCATTTTAAACGTCAACTTCATAGAACATAAATACATCGACCGATCATATAACCTGGAAGTGGCATGTTTATAAAACAAACAACATACATCATCTAAACAGCAAAGCTGTATAACAGTCAATATAAACAAAAATAACAAAGAAATATATTTCAAAAATATGAAACTATAAATATAATATAAACTGTTGAAAAATACAATAAAGAATAAGGTTATAAATGTAAGATTTGTGTATAAATATACAAAATGACATAGATACAATTCTTTTTTATTAAGAGTTTATAGAATTTATTTATATCAAATAATAAAAATACTGTAGATTTTTCTGGAGAAAGAAACAGAGATAATAAATTGTATTTAAGTAAAAATATTTATTATTATAGATATATAGGATAGGTATATTTACAAAAAAAGGGGAGATATTTCTTCAATTTTTAAATTTAGAAATACATTTAATAAATAATTATCTTTGAAATGAATAATTAATTGCTTACTATTAAAAAAGAAAGCGATGCTCATCAGCACCAGGAAATAATGGTGAAGCAACGTTCTAGATCTGCCAGTAACTTTCATTGGCCCGTTGGTGATTGCGTGCCGTAGATTATTCTCAGCGGTGCTTAATGCGCTCGTGTCCCGCAGAAATTACATCCCCGTATACCGATGTGACCGATGCGCGCCTGGTAAATGCATAAAACCCCGCGCTCTGCACGGCATGTTTAAACGCGCCATGAAATGTTTTTGTCCAACTGTATTCGAAACAATTGCGCGGTATAAAAGTACGCATCCTATAGAATTTATCGTATCGTGCGACACTAATATTTATTTATCGTATAACATACCGTATACGATAAACGGAATGTCAAAGTGGCTAGAAATTGAATTTATCATTATATGTATCTATTTAAGTTAAAGTTATATCGCTTCATACGTTCTTATAATTATTTTTCTACGCTTACGCTCGTTTGTTTTAATCAATACAGAATATTAGAAAATATAAAAGTGAGCTTGGTGTATTGTTGTGTATATTCTTGTAATCAACTAAATCAGTCGAGTTAAACAAAGAAAAATTGTTGTATTTCTCTCGTACGTTATTGTTAGAGAACGGCTCTCGTCTCTCACACAGCCTCACACTTTTGTTATATACGTCAATAGAATTTAGTGAATCGGTTTACTTGGTGGATGCGTGACGCTCACGCTCGTCGGCACATGACCGAATCGACACTTTCCGTGTGCTCGACAAAGACGGATTCTTTTTAATTTCGTGGTACGGACTCGTGTCGCAAACGGTCACAGCCGAGCGGGACGTGCCGCAGGAATTCATGGTACGTTAGAAAATCCCTGGTGGGATTACGAAGCTTGACGAAGAAGAACGGCGGTTGGCGAGGGCGAAGGCGAGACAGCCGACTGGCTAGCTTGGTCGGCTAGCCGTGGTGCAAGTGGAAATTCCTGGTGGCGAGCTATATCCTGCGAGGATATTTATATTCCTGGCACCTATCCTCCTGTAAATCCCTGGCCGGCAATTAGGGCTGTCAGCCTACCGGCAGTCTCGTCTCATCTCGTCTCGTCTCATTTCATCTTGTCTCCTCTCTCACGTTGTCTCGTGTTGTCCTGCACGCCGCTCTCTCGTCGTCCGGTTTCCGGAGCTGCAAGCTTGTAGCACTCGGTGGTCGTTAACGCGAGCTATCGTTACCCAGGGTGGCGCGGGTGGCTCGTTCTACACGACTCCCAACTGCCTGCCTCAACTGCCGGTCCTCCCCATCGTAATCGTTAACCATCCCTTGGTCGCCGCAAAATGCGGTCAAATTATCCACTCCCGCGCCGTTGCTGCATCGTGGCATAATGTTCAGATTCGTCACTCGATTTCTGCCCTCGATAAATCATGATCGTTAGGCTGCATGCAGCCGCACGTGCGAATAACGAGACAGCCCTTATCGTGAATCCATTTTTATTTCGGGTCTCTTGGAAAACGCGGATATAATTTATACCTACTACACAGAATTGCTCTGGCTGATAGAATTTGCTAACAATAAACTATTAGAAAAGATATTAAACAAATCAGCTATGTATGCATTTTTGTTAAATCGATAAGAATAAATCATAAGAAGAAGATTTCTTTTTTCGGTTAAAGCGCTTGGTACTCGATAATGTTCATTTGACACGAATACATTTTTTAGTTCGCTTTGACCGAGAATAGAATTCGTTTTTTTTTTACTTATTGATCCAAAACATTTGAGATTTCTCTATCGAGACTTTTTAAAGCCACCACTTGAAAATTTTACATTCGTCCTCGTTTTCTCTTTAACCGATTCACCTCGTGCCCTAACATTACGCGGATACTACTTTGTTACTCATTAATCCCCACCGCTCCCCTTATTGCCGCAAAATGTTCCCCAGTTACCGGATCTCACCCTTCGCCGTTCTCTCTCGCTACACGCCCCGAGCACGTTGTATGTACTTACACAAAGTGACGTCAGATTTGTCACGTACGCCATGACGAGAAGTTCCAGGGAAGTTTTGGCCGCGCGCGGTTTATACTGCGCGCGTAATTTGTTCGCGGACCACGTGTCTTTATGCCCTCAGACGGGTCAACTGCCGGCTCGTTAAAGCCCCTCACGTGCCTGTAAAATGTTACCCTGATTGTCACCGCTGTCTGCGTCGTCTTCGCACGCACTGTAATCACAAAGTCAGCACCTGCATTCGTACGTAGGTAAGCTACGCGGTCGCTGTTATTTTTAAAACTCGCACCCGTCATCCATTTTTTATTGGAAAATTATCGACTTAGGCGCAATATAAATTAAGTTTTCCTATCAATGATGATATGAACATTTTCTGTGTTTCTTTAATTCAACAAATCTGTCTGAAAAAGTTTCTTCGTCAATTTTGAACATTTCGTGAATTGTGTATGTCTAATATATCTCTATAAATTTGATTTTGCAATTAAATTAGTAAAGAAATAATATTGAAGAATTTATTATTTTAAAAAGTAAATCTTTACATATGTTTATTGAATTTTACGTAAAAAAAATGTAAAACACGTAAAAGTGTTTCCACATTTTTTATTTGCACAAAATCTTACGTAGTCTACAACATGGATCACTAAAGGCAAGCACGACTTGTATTCGTCCTTGTGTAATAAAATAAACAATTAGATACTGATTGAAAACAATTATATCCTTATACACGATGAACATTACCAAGTTTTTTAAAAAGAGACGATATTCATTCACTTCTTTATTAAATATTAATCTTTTTCAAATTTGTAATAAAAAAATCAACGTGCCCTAAAAGACCCCCCACATTGCCGGTGGAAGGTTAATTGAAAAATTGTATCGATTTGATGTACTAATGTAGTTATAATGATAACTACAAAGTAATGTTACATTTAGTACAAGATAAAATGTATCGCATTACGGAATAATGAACTAATAACGGGATAGGCGTGCCCGAGAGAATTGGCAGTGTCGCTTGTAATAATCTCTCGTGTTAAGTCTTATCTCGCAATGTCTTAACTTTAACATAGAAACGAGCTCATGGAATCACGCGACGAGATATCTCGTCTTTCCGCTCGTAAAACAAAACGCGATACCGGCGCGCGAGAGGAATGGGCGTTATTTAAATTTCTCGGACGCGTTGAAAACTCCAGTGGAAATAGCAGAGCCGCGAATATCCATTATCCGTTAGTCGTTCTTATGAATTCATATCCGTCGACAATGAGGACCGGAAATACGATAACACACGGTTACCTTTTCCTCGTCGTCTCTCTCAAGTCGATTCCTCTTATCCGTGCTAGCGAGAAATTATGCGCGATCTCCGCCGTTATGTCCTTTTAATGGAATTAAAGTGCGCTAAACGGCACGTGAAATCGGACGGCCTTTACCGTCCCGGCACGGTTTTATCGCGCATCGAAGCGTGAGGGGTTGCATGCGGCCGCTCTCGCGATAAGAAGAGTCGAATACGTGAGCCGGGAGTCGACACCGAAGTGGCTTGGAGAGGCGCACGCTGTACTCGAGAATTAGTTTGTAGTTCTTTCCTTCTTTTTTATCAACATTCCGATCGGCGGTACTTCGCCGCTGTACAATGTGTTTTACGATAACCAATTTTTATGATTACTGAAATTTATTCATTATCAAATAAGCAACTTTTTCTCTCGACAACAAACAAAATTTTTCGTAAATGCAAAATTACGCACAATTAATTTGTTAGCTAAAATTTTATTTATTATCGAACTATAGATATGTTAACATAGACATAATAATTGCGTTTGAATTTTGTATCAGCAAATTAAAGTTGAAGAAAGCTAACACAGTTACTTTATAGTACTGTGAAATAAAAGATCTTCTTGTACAAAGGATCTTAATCGTAAAACTATATTTTAAAGTCTGTTAACACTGTTCTGTTTTTCCTTGAAAAGTATGAAGTTGTTTGATGATCTGACATTTATTTCATCTGTGAATCTAAAAATAAGATTTATTGGTATTACATATTAAATTAGCATTCAAAATTATTCATGCATAACGATTTTGTGCAATTTTAAATTTGTTCTAATTCCAATTTATTTTCCGTTTTCAAGTTCATTTTAATGTTTTTAAGTGTGTACGTGTGTATGTGTGTTTGGTTGACAAGATATTAATGAAAAATATGAAATAATATTTGAGCTACTTACAAATCAATTCCTATTCAATGTTTAAAAATAACATGACATGTTTTTCTAAGAGAGGCTTTATATATATTTACTATATACATATATTATAGTATTTGCGTTAATTAAAAAGTATACGAAGGTAGAAGAAGGATACATTTCTTATGGAGAATGTTGTGTAACATGACTGTACAACTAATTTTTTGTATCTACATTGTCGAAAAAAAGAAAACGCTTTTGTGTTATGATTTTATTCGATAGTAAGGATTTTAATTTCAAATAATCTCCATTTTACATGATATTTATTTTTGTACGCTATCTCAAAGTAATGATCTAGCAAGTTATATGGAAACAAAATGTAGAGAGATGTAGATATGGCACCGTCGCGTACGTTCATTCGTGACATCCTCTCGGGAAACTTTCAGTGCGGAATTCCGCATAGAAACAAGATGGGATTAAAAGTCTGCTGCCAGCTCGTCCGTCGGACTGCCAGTTCTCGTAAAGATCTTCAATCGCGTTTTTCTATTACACGCATATTTCAAGAACTTATGATCCGAGAAAATCCCTTCGCGAGAACTTTGAACTTTGCGAACGCGACTATAAATTCAGGCGAGGATCTTCTCATCTATTACTTCAAGATGATACTTTAAAAAGTCACGAAGCCACCCGTTATCTCTTGAGTGTCGCGCTTTCCCGTTTAGTTTTCAATTCCAAGAATACGTAAAGATTTTGCTGAGTACTATATTCCAGTCGGTGAGAAAACTCAGATCATGAACTTGGGATAAATGGGATATGAAACAGACAGGGAAAGATTTGAATATTTTATAAATCTTTTATTCAGAATGTTTTGTGGAAATATCAGCGTAAATAAATTCACTTAATTCACACTATCTTTTCGTATGTAGGTACGGTTTATTTACACAGTTCACTATCGCAGTTTACAGAAAGATCTGAAGTCTTATTGGCGTACTGGTAACGTCTACGGGCTCGTGCCCTCTGAGTCGATGGTCACACGCGTATTAGGTTATTGCCCTTATTGTTATTAATTTATCACACTCGAATCGATTTTTACACTCGCGAGAATGCTTAGAAGCTGGTACCTTGACTCGCGATAGACTTGGACACAACGGCTATAATGTCTCGATGTTCACTCACGCAAAAACGAAAAGGAACTAGACTGCCGACGATCACATATTATTTAGTTTCATAATCCTTGATTTGCTGAATTCTTTCACATTTTAAATTACTATTTAATTATGAGTGTGTGATTAAGAAACACAATAAAACTGAAGTATATAGAAGAAGGGCAAAGAGCCAGTAAAGTAGTTAAGAAATTTAAATTTAAATGATAACAATCATGTAACAACAAGAAGTTTAATCTAAATAATTATACAATATACGTTTCGATTCCTATCAGGTCATTCTCAATATTACGGTATAAATATAATAAAGAATTCATTATGTAATAAATATAATATAAAATCGTTATACAAGTTGTGTCGCATCAGTGAATTATGAAATTTATTATGTATGTTTCAACAGAAAAAGTGATTATTTCGCGTTCTTCATTTTATGTAGAATTGTGAGTTAAAACGGTAATTAGATTACTAAATCTAGACAAAGGCCGTAAATTAAAATTACTATTGAATACATAGAGATTGACATTATATATAAATGTATTGGTGTACCTCGACAGTTTCATTTGTAAAAATGTTCAGTCAGTAGATGAAAAGAAAAGTTATTCTCTCTCGTACAATACAAATAAACTCTACGCGTAAGAAAAGATTTTAAGCAAATCATGGAATATAATAGTAATATATAATAAGTACCTATACATATATATGTAAAAGGATTTAAATAGATAATAGGTTTGAAATTTATTGAATTATCGAAAATAGGAAATGAATTGATTTTTCTAAACTGTTTATTGACTCTATCAGTGATTGTTCATGATCTGTTATTCTCTCTCGTACCATTTACCTTTATATCCTTTTGTCAACCAAATCATTGAAGTTAATAGCTCTTATGGGTACTGGAGATATACGCTAAATGGTATTCGCTTGTTTATTTACGGGATTGTGCTTAAGAGCAATTTATTTTCTCTTGAAAAGGGCTGGTCTATCCCTCGTATAGGCAATGTCTCATAAATCACGATATAAATCAATTATGCTCTACAAAGCTTCTGTGAAACGCTGAAATTTATGGTGGTTTTAGTAATTCGAAGGCCATATTTTCACACTGTATCCTGATGTCATTAAAATTGTCATCGCTCAGTGATTAAATGTGTAATTTAGGAATTTTTAAGCTCTTTTAGGAAGAAGCAATTTACAAAGTAAATAAATTTATGAAATATGCTTTTTTAACGTTTTATATATGTATATTATTTATTATTTGATTCTATAACAACAATATCCAACGATATTGCTATTTCTTACATTTTTGTTAATTAAGATATGTTCTAATAATTAATATAACGGGAAATAAAGACATATGATCATGTATTTGAATAAATTATAAGTTACTATATATTTTTAATAGAAAGAAAATTATATGTACTAAATGTTAAAATATTATTTTCTGTGCATAATAATGAAATAATTTAATAAGGTTTGAATTAAATAAAAATGTACTTTTAAATAAATTTAACATTTACTTTGTGACATGTAAATTGTTAATTAATAATAACTTATTTAATTTTTTTTCATATTTTGTTTTTTTAAATTAAAAATATGGTTTTAAAACATATTATTTTTGAAATAATTTTTTAAACAATTTATATATAAATATTATTTTTATATTTAGATATAATATTTTTAAAGAAATCTGATATGAAATAGTTTAAAATTGTATAGAGAAGATGGCGTTAAAATATAACTAATAAAGCATCATTTTCAAATTTATCAGAAAAAATGCATTTGCAGATCGATGCGAAATTCTGCGAATAATCTTGCACAATGAATGCACAAACTAACGCAATTATGCGCGCGATTGGCAATTGCCTCAGGTATGGCGGAACAAAAATTATTGTCGTAGGACGAAATGATTTATCGCTCCGTTGTAACATTACTGTCGTTCAACGTATCTGATCGTTATATAACGTTATGTTAGTTGGGTTCGATCAGCAATGTAGATCGCGAATGATTGTCACTGCAGTTTCAGCGGATGATATGGTCGGTTGGACAAATCATAATTGCTCGCAGGAGAATGAAAATACGCGTGTCACAATAACACAGCGGTAATACCAAGCATGAATTATATTCTCGAATTATGGTAAAGCGCGCTTAAAAATCTGTGGTTATCATAATTGAAAGAACACGTATATTTTCTTGAAATATAAATTGATGTAAGCGATGGAGAATATAACAAAATGAATTAAATGTTGTCTTTTTCTGTTCTCTTTCATTGGTTTTATCGCTATACATACTATATATAATCGCTATAAACTTCAGTTTTTTTCGTTTATTACATATAGAAAAAAGGTAGAAGCTAACAAAGATGTGAGTGTCAAACCGAATACAGCTATTAAATATTAGCGATTAGTTTAAATTACCGTGCCATTATTTTTAAGTTGGAATTTACTAAAACTCAAAAATTTTGCTTTAAAGCAACTGCAATCAATCGCATTACGGTTGACGATATGGCGCGATATGGCTAATGAATGAATTAAATCTGATATATAGAATAGTAGTTATTATGATACAAAAGTGATAGCCTATCCTCGTTCTCCGGTAACAGCTCGAAAAGCGTCCATTGAAAAATTCCATGCATACATGAACAAGAGGTGCACGGCAATAGCACGAAATGGTAGCCGCTTGTTTTATCCGTGGAAATATACATACCGTAATGTCTTTCATTTTTCATGAGTTTTGGATGCTACGACTTTACTACACATTATTACTGTGTATTACTTGCTATAATTTATTTGAAAGATCAGATATTCATATTGAAATATTGATATATCTATTAAGATAAGTTTTCTAATATAAATATAATTATACAATAATTGAAGCAAGTCTTAAAAACGCTTTTTATATTAAAAAGAAAATTTTTTTTATATATGAGATATTGTTCCTTGTACCTTAAATTTATGGTTAAATAACTGCTAACTCGTTTATAGCTCTTTCACGGGGAACGAGGAAGTGTACCGGAAACTATCGTACTGCACTGTCACGAATTGTGCACAAGGAGCGTTGAGAGTAGCTCGAACGTTAGGAGAAGGGTTGGACGAGTAGAAATAGCTTGTTGCATTCAGACGAGGATAAACCTTGGCTGGCTCCATCGTGTTTACTTTGTAGAATGGCTCGCTGGTATTCGGCTTCGTAGTTACCCTCCTGTCGGTACTGCAAACGTTTGACCGCTCGTAACCAACCCTCGCGCCGGCGCTTTTATTCCGTCAGTGTCCGAGTGAGTTGTACCGTGAAATATGTAAAGGAAAGTGCAAGGTGGAAAGGTCCATTTCACTCGGCAAAAATGGAGACAGCAGATCTCCATTTCTCTTTCTCTCTCATGAAAGACCTTTAATTGAAACGATCTGATCTTACTTGGTATTTCTGTGCAATAAGAAAAAATCTTTTTCCATTTTCTACCCTACTCTATCAATCTATGAAATCTCTTTATAAAGCTTTATATAGCTTTAAAAATAATCAATGTTATTTTTCGCTTAATATAATATATACATGTATTGAATAATTATTAATTTCGAAAAAGTTTATATTTTTAGTTTGTGTGTGTGTGAAAATCGAAATATGTAATATAAATAATAATTAAGCGACAATTGTTTCGCGACATCTTGTACATAGTCATTTGATAAGAAGACTTGTATTTCCAAAATATTAATTCTCGATGATAACTTGAAGCATATGGCGCCCATTGTTGTGATTAAGTAACATGCTGTCTATTCCACGCTAATATAAATCGGTCAACAACAATCTTAATGTTCGATCTGTCGCAGATGCACTTCTATGTTGCTTCATCGATATAGTGCTATTTCTCGAGTTAGTCGACTAAACAATGAACGTCCAAGTTTCACTTCTCGTTTCATCATCGAAAAGCCATTGTCTGCCATTCACGTATCGTTGAAGACGAGGCAAACAAGACGGTCGACTCGTAGTCTCTCCCTGCTTCAAGATTGTATCTCCAACTACATCATCGAGCTGCGAATACCAGGCGAGTGATTTCAAACTCTCGTGACGAACGGAATCTCGAACTATGTTACTTCAACGCTCTTTGTAGCAAACTCAACGACGTACTAAGATCGTAAGAACGACTCGGCGAGACGGAAAAATAAGTTACTTGAGAAATCAAGTTGATTTTTTTTCTCTTCTTGTATTTTTGTAGTTTTCTCAGTTGGTATAGTATGTCTGATAAAAATTTACAATTCAAAATTTTATCTTAAGAGGATAATAAAAAATTAGACGTGTACGAAAAAATTAAGATGACAATTAAAGAAAGATGATGAGAAAGACTTAATACGCCGCAACATTTTCTCAAATTATTATGATTGTATTAATTCATATTGAGAAAAAAATATATTAAATTTTTATAAATAAAATTAGTACTATTAAAATATCTAAATAAATATTTGTTACTAACGAAACATTTACTTACAATATAAATAAATAAATATTTATCCAACAAAAAAATAAATTAATGAAATCAAAGTAATGGTTGTTTTTATATCAAATAAATATACCTTTATATTTAGTAAATATTTAGTTGGTATACTGTTTACATGATGTATTAAAATTTAGTTTTCAGAATTTTTCCAGTACAGAAAATTCAAATTAATATCTATTTTCTTTTAAATTATATAAATGTGTAATATATAATTACACCTATAAGAAAAATTTAGATAATAAGAAATATATATTATACATACATAAAATATAATAAGTAATTATATTTTTATTTGTTAAATTTACTATACTTTCTAAATATTGATTAATGAAGAAATCTCGAAGAACAATCGACAAAATTGTGTCGTGGTGAGTGTCGTGGGATTCGAGGGAGAGTGTTGCTTGTCGACTTATTAAATTTACCGAGCCACAAATTCTAGCCCCGGGGAGATGGTGGATTTTGGGTCCGCAGCCGGCCTGCGTAACACCGGCTGCAGACTCTCTTCTCTCTCCGCAGTAGACGGAGTATAATGTACAACTTCAGGACCACCAAATTCCCTCCTAAATACCCCGCCTAACTGGCTTACTGACTGCAGTCGGAACCGGAGCGCTGCTAGTGGTGCCAGAGGCTGCTCACCTTTCTCGGGTTTACGCACACGTGTATCGCCACGCGAGTTCGTAGGTCCAATATTACCCAGCGAATATCTCGTAAATACAAGTACCTACCGGTGTCACGCCGTAGAGCGTTTCCAGAGTATCAGTTTCGTTCCTCAGGGGTTTACCTACCTAAGGAAAATGATTGTCGGTGGAGGGAGAAATCGTTAGTGGTCTTCTCACCTAGGTTACATTCTTAGGCACGATCGCGGAGAAATTCGTTGCAAATGAAGCACGTGGAGACGCAATCTTCTTTGAGATATAATACAATATTAAAGAGAGACTTAATATTGAGTTGTATGAACACGCGAACATTACATCTCCTTTAAAAGTGTGTGGTGTATCTATTTATTTCTGATATTTTTAATATTCATTTTGATGAAAAGAAGAGAATGTCAAGTAGAATGTATATTTATATATTTCTGCTTAAAGAGGCAAACTATTATTTTGGTTGGAACGTTTATAATTATTTTACTTTGTTAACGACTAAACTTTTAAATACATGACTTTCGCTATCGACACTTTGCTTTGTGGTTAAATTGCTCTTTATTTATTTTCTGTTTATATTTATTAAGTCGCGTTTTTAAAATTTGTTATACAAACTATTTTTTTTCTTTCTGTTATTAAAAGATAAATATAAAAATGGAAATGTGTTTTGTAGATTTTATTATAGTTACTAATTATAAAATTACACAAAATTATATGATAAATTTATATATGTATATTATTAAATTGTTTTAATCTTGCTATAATAATTTACTAATTGCATTTTAATATTTAAATATTTATATGATGTTTTGACATTTATACCTTATTTTATAATAAATAAAATCTTTTTGATAAATGCAATAAAAAACTAACTCAATATATTGTATATGCTTTTAAAACATGTTTTTGTTTCGAATTATTTTAATTTTTAGATTACCAAACTGTACTTACGCTTGCTCGTAATAAGGTCACTCATCAACTTTTGTAAAATTTCAACATTATGTTTTCACGAATCTCCTCGTTATCTTAACGTTTCTTATAGGTTTTGAATTTTTAGTTGGATGTAATGTCTCGGAAAACAAAAGTGTACTCTTGTTTTATAAAGAAAACTTTTCTGTAAGACAAGTTGAGTTTATACAGTTTCAGCTTAAGTCGCTAATACACGAATTAAAATACAATTGTAATAAGAAATTAATTCCAAATCGATAATTTATCGGAAATGCTATGTGTTTCGCTTCAATCAATTGTCACCATTTTCTTCGAAATAACGACTTTTCTTGGCTTCATCAGTTACACTTTCCTTATTTCAATTTCTGTCTTCCTGTCGAGACGGTGCGGAAAATGTCCTTGAAGGGATACAACAAAAAGGGTTCTGCAGACGAAAGGATTCCAAGTGACCGAAACCTCGTGCAGCTCGTGCCATCTTAACGAACTTCGAACCGCTCTTAAAATGAAGCGACGCGACGAGGATAGTGGAAAGGGCGAAAGGTCGATTGGAGGAAGAACGAGAGAGAGAAAACCACTTGACGTGGAGGCGACGAGACAGCCTGAATACGGGCGGAAGACGGTAAAGGATGTGAGAAAGAGGAAAGACGGCCTGCCATCCGACCGACGGAGGACCAGAGAATAGAGAGACAATACAGTCAGCAGCAGACGCAGCAAATTGCCCGTTAATAATCCGTACGAGGGCGGGTGTGGGTGGAAAACGAAAGGATAGAAGCAGAGGGGCTGGTTGTGCAACCCCGTCTTTCTCGTTTTCGTCGGATGGAGGGCGCCGGATGAAATATTCCACTCTGATCCGATGTAATTGCGACGTCGTGCTTGAAAATTCTCCCGGGTTTACCCCTTCCCAAGTTCCTTTTCCTTTCTGTAACCCTCTATCGCCATCGCCATTACCACAACTCTAGTGCATGTTAGCCTTTCTCACTCTCTTTCTTTTTTCTTGATTTCTTTTTTGTGAATATATAAATTATCCTATAAGTTGTGTTTCTTCCAAATTACAGAGTACCACAATAAGTTATCAAACACAGAAAAACAATAATTTAGTGTAGAGTCTCATTAAGAATTACCGAAATATGTAATATTTAACTTATAATATAAAACTTTTAATATTTTATATAAATTACTTCAAGAGAGAGAGAGAGAGAGAGAGGAGGAAAGTGAAATTATATTCGAAATCTAGTTACTGAGGCATATAACGTTGACGATTAATATTTGCAACAAGTATTAGTTTTTATTACTTATGTATATAATCAATTTTTTCAAGGAAAAACTTTAAAAATTTTACTAATCAAAATAAATTGATATCTGATAAAGAAACTCTTGTACATCAAGTTGCCGATAGTGTATTTATCATTCTACAACGTCTGCGGTTGTGAACGGATTAGATCTTGTTCTGTTTAGATCGCGCGAAACCCGCAAGTAATCGATGAATATCTGAGGAGAGTGGTAATTACGTGCGAAACATCGCTTTAGTCCCATTTAAATTGCATTTATGTGCAGTACGAAATTATTTTCTCGAAATCAATTTACTTTTACATTAAAAATATATTTCTTTATATGATAAAAGAAAATTAAAATGCAGGAAATTATGAAAGCAATTAATTTAAGGCGATTAAACAGTATTTTTTAAACCCATTACGCACTAAAGTTTAAATGAAACTTATTGTCATAACTTCCTCTAAATGGTATAATCTTTTATCGATAGCAAAAATATAAGCCAATCTTTATTCAGGATTTAATCCATAATGTAATTTCTATCTTAGGATCGACATTTTATCATGTTATAGTTCGGTTATTAAGTCAAGCGTAAAATTATAAAGTAACCATTATAAAAAAAAGATGTAATCTCATTATATGAAAAAAAATCTCATCGCAGAGCAGATTTCATCTCGATAACTCAAGTTGCAAGAGGAAGATATACTTTTGCATATTGAAATTTGCTGCTAATCCGCCAATCGAATACTATTATTTCGCGGAAATTAATTTACAACAGTAATCAGATACTAATAATCTAATGTGAACGGATGAACCAAATGCGCACCTCGGCGTGAAGTCGGTTTTGCACGCGACGCGTGTGCATTACACTCGTCGTAGCATTAATTACTCACGCGAATCTTCGAAATTAATTACATCATCGTTAATTTCTTCATCGTTAAATTATCAAATTAATTATCGCCGGACATATATCGGCTATCTGTTGAAATTAATTTTCATATTCCACCAAGTTCCTTTAATTATTTCAAACCAATCGTCATGCTTGTTTATTACAAAATGTCAATAATGAAGTATCCAATGTCTCTCATAAACATTATTCTTTTTGTTTTGTTACACCGCACATTTTTAATAACATTAATACATATTTTTGCTATTATTATATATATATACGCATATATATATATATTATTAATTTTATAAAATATAAAATAATTTTTAATTTTTTTAATTGCCTCAAATTGGTATAGTAGAAAGAAAAATACAAGTTTGTCTTTATATTTCTTCATAAAAGAATAAAAAAATTATTTATTACAATTATATGCAAATAGTTAAAGTAGTTTAATTTTTGTAGTTAAATTGAAGACGATAATAACTTCCGCATAAGTTTTCTGAGTTTGGTCAATAAGTAAAAGTCAGAAAAGTGTTCGAGTATGACGTAAATAATTCAACTTCATTGGAAAGTTTAAAAAGTTCAATTTTGACGTAATTGTGTTAATCCTAAATGCTCGTTTTCGGCCAAGGAGAGCATAAATGTTCTACCAAACAGGCGAACTATAATTCTTGCTCTTAAGAAAAGTGCAGACACGTAATTAAACTTTCTTAGTTGCATCTGCACCGTGCCCCGACGAAATTACATAAAAGTTCCTTTGCGTTACAAAGAAGAAGCGTACTCGACAAAATGACATCGATTGTTCGAGGGGATTGAGATGAAATGAAAAAGAAGGAAGACACCTTGTAAAAGATAGCATGAGGTTATCGGTGAGAACTTTTCAAACATATGTATTATGAAAAACATTCGAGGTTCAATGTTAAAATGGGAAGATTGGACTTTGTGAAAAAATTTGAAAATGGAATAATGAGATTTTAACAAATTTTAATAGAAGCGACTTTGACTTTAGAAATTGAATTTTATTGAAGATAAATATATATATATATATATATATATATCATATAATCAAATAATCTCAATTTTATATAATATAATGACACACTAAGCTTCATTATTAAATTTATGAAATTTTATCTTATTATAATTTAAATATAATAATATAGCTTTAAAGTAAAAAAAACTTTACTTTTTAATAGTATTAATTTTGAACCACAAAAGCATTCACAATTTTTAAAAACTTATTAAAAATGTTTACAAAGAGTTTTTATAAGATAGTCATTTTTAATACTCGCTTTATTCTACGAGCAAATAATCGTAATAAAAGCTGTAGCACGAGAAGTAGCTATGGTCTATTTAGAAAGTTTTCTGACATTTATTCTCTGAACATTTGTGCGCACGTGCTATTCGTCGCTTCTAACTTCCCCCATAACGTGCATCGTCGCTTCATTGTCGAGATATTGTTCGCAATATAAATTGGCACTGATGTTCATCGATTTCCCTTCTTTTCCGAAAAAGACTAGCGTGAAAATCAACGCGCCGAGGCGCTAGCGCATACTTCTAGAAAATTTGAAAAATTTTCGTAATCTCGTTAGAAGGAGACGAAACTCTCCTCCCATCGTGTATGCCGGAAGAGATTCGAGGAGGCAACTTTCTTAACTCGTGTCCCAGAGTAACTGCCAGTCGTGAACTAAAAACTTGTTCCGCGAAATTACCTCGTAAGTCGGGCTCGCCGACTACGGGGCTCCGTTCGACTCCGGAAGCATTTTCACGTCGGCTCTCGCTTCCGGCATGCAGCGGAACCCACGCGAAGCATTGTCGAAATCTCGCGATGTACATCGAATTCTCGATCGGATAGACAATTCACGAGATTACGGTGCCCCGATGGCATGGATGGACTGTAAAGTTGTTTTCTACAGCTTTCGGATCGCTCGCGAGACTGAAAATTCAATATATATATGTATATGTGTGTGTATATTTATACATATATGTACCTACATACGCACAAATACATTATACATCAATATACTGTATACATACATGGGTTGAAACAAAATTTTGTAACGTTACTAATTTTATTTTAATTTTTCCTTGAGCGTCGCGTTATTATTTTTGGTTTCTATGACCAAAAATAAATAAGAAAATGTAGAAATAAAACTATCCTTAAATACTTGTGAAAAAGTAAAAGTTTCTCTCACTTTGTGGACCTGTCACGTGCCCAAAAAAACTTACGAAAATTTTCTACTTTCTGATCCGTGAAAATTTAAAGTTTTTTCTACAAAAAGTTCTTTTTAAAAAATGTTTCTAAGAGATTTTTTATTGAATATTATCCGAATTAAGGAGCGAATTAAGGATTTTGTGACTTTGATCACTTATAATTTCATTAAAATTTATCATATCGCAATTAAAAAACAGATCTTTAAAGTTGAAATTTTTCTCTAACGAATGGTATTTGCTAAATTTTTTAAAAACATAACACAAATGAAGTAGTACTACGAATTTATATTCGAATTCAATACATAAAGTGTTTCAGGATTTAACGGACAAACTGCAGAAGTGTAGTACAAGTAGAAATAAGGAAAAAGTGTTATATGAAGTTTGACTAGAAATGCTTTATTGCAAAGTACACAAATATAATAACGGAACATTAAGTCTGTTCTTTTTAACTTTTTAAAGTTCTTGCACGCTTTATCTTTCTTCCTCTTCTCTCCACGTTGGAGAGGAAAAGAGAAAATACTCGTATGAGCTGTATAAAAAGTTGGTGACATTTTGGTAGAATGTTAGTGTTGTAATAACAATTACTATTTCCCGACGAAAATCTAACAGTTATTCTTTTCGAGCGTAGCTATTGTCTTACGATTGAAATGGTACTGAATAGTTTTAAATAAATGTAATATAAATATACACATGAAATAAATACGTTCAATCTTTTCGTACACGAAATGTACACTTTTTTCTACAAATGTACACTTATTCTGTGCAATGAAAAATCCGTTATTTTCCATTTCATGTTCCGTTTCAATATTTGTTTATAACATTGCAAATAAAGCACTCTTAGCCAAATTTCACATAATTTTTTTTTTCTTATTTTCACTTATGGTATATGCTTCTTCAATTTGTCCGTTAAATCTTGAGATATCACACACACACACACACACACACACACACGCGCGCGCGCGCGCGCGCTCGATAGGTATATCAACATTATCTAAAATTTGAGATCAGACTCGAAGGAATTTGCATGTTTTTACGATCGATTTCCGTCTTTAGAGATGAAAACCTACATTTAAGTGCACGTCATAATTGAACATCTAATTACATCTGTCGCTCACTCGATTAACGACGCGCTTTGTAATTCTGATTAGATGATTAAACGTACTCCGATGGACCGAATATATAAGTATTCTATGAATATATAGTAATTGTCAAATTAATCAAAAGATTTTATTAACATTAGAACGTTCAGCATTTCCTCATAAATTTAAACGTTCAACTAACCTTTATGTTACTGCAATTTATAAAAATAATGATGTGTGATTATAGAATAAATAAAAAATTGAAGAAAGCAAACTCCGTTTTAATTTAAATCAACGAAGAGTTTTATTAATTGAATTCAAGAAATTTAAATCGTGAAAAATTTTATTTATGATTATTTATATTGTATAACTCAAAAGTTACAGATTATAACATTTTAATTAATTGTTTAAAAAATACAATTAATTAAACTTATAAAAATGTTTTGAAATAGAGGTTGGTGCATATTAAAAACATGTAGAAATCATCGATATGTGTTTATGACGCAACTGCTAATATCTGAAATGGCATAAGTTTCGCGCATTTCAATATCGATAGAGTAAATTTTGCCAAGTTAGATTGTTAACGTAAAGTTCTTGTCGTGATTACATGACGTCGCACACGGATCTATATTTTAGACGCTTCGTCGGAACTTGCACTCCCAAATGACTCACTAAATGCTCGATCGAGGCACTGCATAGCTTGATAATATACACGAAATACTCGACAAGAATGACAATGTGAATGTAGAGAATGCACGCAAGATAGACTCTAAAGCCGTGCGCATCTACTGAATTCATCGCATTGAAGTGAGAAATGTGCCAAAGTGAATGACATCAGACGCGTATGAACATGTGTATATATATATACATAGATATTGACTGAATGTTTAATTAAATTCGTTGTAAAACGGAATATCCGTATTGTTCCTCTATTGTTCTTCTTTTAATTTGCAGTTCCTCGTTCGTTCTGTTTGTAATTTATATCATCCTTTATCTTGTGTTCCCCTCTTTTCTTCCATTCTTTTAAACTCCCATTTTTCTGCTATGAAATCTAAATTAATATGTACCTACTATAGTATAATTATTTGATAATAAAATATTAGTATTGCTTGTATTACTTTATTTTTCAAGTAGCAAAAATGAGTACGAGTTACAAAAAGATATAATAATAATATTACCGAGAGAAAAAGATCCAATCATATTATATTTTTTAATTCTACTAACGATAGGATAATATTAAATGAATTTAATGTTATTGTCCCGTTATTTGGATTAAGTATTATTTAGGGGGGTAATCCGTATATTATTAGAATTAAATAATATTTATGAGAGAGAGAGAGAGAGAGAGAGAGAGAGAGAGGATGAGGTAATATATATAACACGTGTATATGTTTTTAATTGAACTAGAAATGATTTTCTGGGTTATTGTAGTTATAAGAGTCAAGACGAATACTTGTCCACATGTAAACTTTAGAATTTAAGTCATGATGAGAATGGTAAGGATTAGCATAAGTACAGTTCATCTTGAATGTCATATAGCACGTTTTGGAAGTTTATTATTTTGATCATTCTTAGTATTTTTGTTCGTTCACTTTCCACGCTTTCAGACACTCTTTTGCTGATCTACTTTACGTTTTCTCGTCTCGACAAAAGAATCCTCGTATCCCATCTCTCTTGCTTTTGTTGAAGGACGTTAATATCGTCATTGTTCACGGCCTTCGTCTCTTCTCTTCATAGATTCAGAGATTGTCTTCGCTTGCCCGCCCTGGTCGTTCCCTTTGGCATGAGTAAAAATGAATTTTCCTCTCTATTATCCCTTGTTTCCTCTTCACAGCCATTTCTGCTGTTTTCTGTCGGTCTGTCTATTGCTCTGTAATGCGCATTCTTCTTTCTGTTTGCGAGCGTTTATCCATCGTTGTTTTCACGCATTTTGTTTGCCATCCGCTGCATTTCTGCTTTATTACAGAGATCTTGCTCTGCAACTTTTTTTCATGTAATACTTCACATCTTTTCGGTCTCATTTTTCAGAGTCGACTTTAATACATCGGCTCAGTCAGTCTCTTTTTGATCATCTCTCTTTCTTGTATAACTCATAAAAATTTATATTTTCTTTCAAAAAATTTAATAAACTACGAACCGAAGGTTGAAAAGAAACAACAATATCTTATTAAAATGTTTATTAATGTTAAATTATAGCAATTAAACAGTTACTTTTATTTTATAAATATCCACTCCTTATTTTTTGACGGTCTGAACATCTATCGCTCTTATTCCCTATCACTTTCCGAAATCTTATTTTTACTTTTCATGTAACCTAATCAACTTCTGCCTCTTTTGATTTTTTTTTTATTTCTTTTCCGCGAAGAAGTGTTTTTTTTTTAATGGAAAAGAACGCGGGCTCGCGTTAAAAATGCAGTTAGTAAATAAAACAGTAGACGTCGAATGCTAACATCCTACAGAAAATTAACTTAACTAATTAATTAATTAAATTGGTACTCTTAACATGATGCGCGACATCGAAAATTCCAAAAATCGAAAACTTAACCGACGTAATGGAATAAAATTTTGATGATCCTTCAATTGAAAAGGCGTGACATATATAACAGTTTGATGAATTTTCAGTCAATTTTTAAATAATGTTTGCACATATGATTGGATGTGTATGTTTATGTAGATTATTTTCAAAATTACTATTTTAATAATATAATACAATGGATATATATGACCAAATAAGTTTACATCGGATTTATTATAATTTTTTTTTAGATTTAGATTATTACAATATTAAAATACAAAGCAATTTTTATCAAACTATTTAATATAGTTATTGCAATTTATTATCTCATTTTGCGAAATAATAAAACTAGATTATACAAAAGCGCAAATATAAAAAAATAGCTTTTGTATAATTACATCATGATAATTGTTCATTGCGGAATGGAGTTAAATTAAATAATATATTAACGCGCGCGTACAATTTACTAGTGATATAATTTTTATGGTGAAAGCTTAAATATGTTCATATCCGTTTGCTCATATACAAATTAATATAATAGCGTACGTCAAAATCAATTTATTAATTGTCATTCAACCTTGCCGATCGTTGTCCAATCAATATAATTATTTTAATGTGAAACAGTCATGATATAAATTAGCGCAAATCTACATGATACGGACTGTAGGTTATTTAAATATGCATCGCGGAAAGGCAAGTAATTTAAAACAAATGCTCACTCACGCGGATCCTGTCCATATCCAATTATCATTTGCCAGTCATACCGCTGAAAATCTCGAACAACTGGCCTAATTAATTAACAGGTTAAATATTAAATTTGCTCGAGAAAATTAAAATATGAATTTGCTTCTTATTTACATGTACCATATTAACGATCGTTCATAACAGAATGCATATAAAATAAATATATATGTGAATAATTTCCATTTACCCCCCGATTCTAATAATATGACTTTTCCAGATTTAGTAACTCGTATATCTTTTATAAGCTTTATTACTAAATAAACAAGTCTTGTCTATCTATTAGCTCAATTTTAGTTCAATTTTTGAAAAAAGCTTTATTTATTATTACAAAATTGATCCTTTTTCATAATAGGGAAAATAAAAAGCTTGTAAAACTTATAAATAAATAGACGCTTGATGGATGCTCTCGCTCGTATGAAATTTATCGCCGCATAATTATCACATTCAGTAACAGCCTCATTTAACGCATTCGCTATCGCTAATGGCGACAAATTTACGCAACATCAGTGGAGGTTATACCGCAATTCAAAATTAAAATTTTCTCCCAGTAACCTTGCACGAGTGATGGGATCTGTTTTCCATTTTCCTGATCAACTGCATCGAAACTGGCATCGAAAACGCGCCAGTAATATGAGCTTCAACATTCCATCGTGCTTCTCCGGCCGGCGTCGGGTTTCCCTAGGCGGGTTAAAAGCGAGTCTCTTCGAATAAAGCTTTCGGATAGCTCCGAGCCAAAGGCTGTACGAAATATATTATATATATATATATGTATATGTGCGAATTCGCACACAAAAGCATGTATATAAATCGAGAACGCCTGCGTCTCATCATACACACTTGTGAGAGCATTTATGTGCATATATTGATACAAAAGTGTACGGGACTGTTGTGAATCTCTTACAAAACTCACGACATGAGGATAGCAAGGAGAGATTACATTTCTAGCGTGTAATACGCAGGATGAGGCACCTAACTTTATCGTCTAAAATTTCTTTCTGCGACATAAAACGAAATGCTGCATATGTATCTTGTACCGGCTGGTTTCGTAAAACTTACGTCACGTTATCGTATTCTTTTACAAATACGAAACTCTCTCTTCGAAAATTTAAACCGAAATATTATGAGAGAACTATTTTAATATTAAAAATAAAAATTTCCGGGAAATAAGTAATTGTAGAAACTTCGTTATTATTACGTGAATGAAGAAAATTTTATAAAATAAATTTTATACAAAATAAATAGGTATGAGTGTGTGTGTGTGTGTGTGTGTGATGAAATAATTTTATATTATCTATGTTAACATATGTATAATGGTGTGTCGATGCTTAATTATAAAATACAGAACAAATATATATGCATATGTATGTATATATAGTACATATTATAAGGAAGTGTAATCATTGTACGCCAACGTAAAAATGAAATCATATATTAATATCCAACTACACCATCGCAATCCACATTATGAAAAAATTGAATTGTAAATTTTGAATTTTAATTTAAATTACACGCTTTGAAAGTCAATGGAGAATAAAACTGCAAGTATTAATGAGAAAATTTGATGTTGAAGAAAGACGAATCAATTTCATGTCGGTAAATTTAAATTAATACATTTTATTGAAGAAAGAACAGTGATGTTATTAAGTTGATGTTTTGTCCATTGACAAATGCAATTCTTTAGATAATCTGAATATACTGTGTAATCTTATTAAATTTTAAACTTATTCACGCGTAAGATTTTTCTGTAGATCATGAAGGATCTGTAATCTGTAACGTCTCGTTAGAGAAGAATCGTTTCCTCTTTCCTATCTATCAAAAGCAAGAAACCAAAGTCACGTTCGTCAACCGCAGCGAGCTGATTGCTCGTCCCTTTGTGCCCTCGGCCCAGTTTTCTTCCTTTGTGACTTTCTGCCACTCTTGTGGCATATCTACCTCCTTCTTCCACCGTAAAATTCTGTCTCTCCTTCTACTCAGCTCTCAATCCACCCCAGCTCTCGGTCCACCCCAGACATTACCGTGTCTTTAATGTTTTTTGCGTCCACAGGCTCGTTATTCTCTGCGGTTGCGAAAGAAATGGGAGTTTTCCAGGAACGCAATGTCGGCACTTTTGCGATGCACCCGTCCATTTTGCCCGTATGATTTACTAGTATGCTTAATTTTATTGTTTATGTTCTCTAAAATTTTTTTCAATTATTGTGAAAACTTGAAAAACTAGTACAAATAGGATTTAGAATTTTATTTTTTTTTTTAGTTTATCTCCGATATGAAGCATGAAAGTTTTAAATAAAGGAAAGGAAAAATAAAAACCCTTTTTTTGTTTTTTTTTTAACTTAATTATTTTATGGATGTATTATTATAGGTTAAATGTGCAACATTGTATAATTATGAATGTTATTCTATTATTTTCTAATATAATTTTATTGTTCTTTTATATTTTATTATAAAATCTTTTAACAATTTATAAACTTGACTTTAAGAAAAAATTTAATTATGGAATGTAGGAACGAAAGTAGTTATTTTTGTACAATGAATTAAGAGGAAATAAAAAGTTGATCCTGAGGCTGGTAAATGCAACGCGTCCGAAAAGCGCAATAACCGTCCGCGGCTTTCCCATGGTGTTTGCTCGTTTCATCGTGGTCCTCCCTCTGGGAATAAGTTTCAGGGGTGAAGTGAAACAGTCACGCTGCATGTGCTCCTAACAAATTCGCGAGGCAGCTTGCTCCCTCCGTTTTTTCGCTTGGCCACCCTCGCCCATTTTGCCCTTGCTTTTCTGTCGGCACACTTCGGGGTGATACTGCAAACACCCGAAGCACTCGAGCTGTCTAGTCGTGTAATCCGATATCTTTTTGCTTACTTACATTTACTATCGGGAATGGAGGATAAGTGCAGGGTATTGTCATAAGATGCTTGAGATAATAACTATTTTCTAAATTTGAAATGTTATTAACAATATAGATATTATTAATGATACTTTACACATAAAGTAAATAGAAATAATAATATAATAGATGATAACCTAACCTTTTGTTTTCAAATTGTTTTTTAGTATTTTTCCAGTAATATAACTCGTGCGATATTTAGATTTATTGTTATCTAACAATTATATTATGTCCAACAAATGTATAGTCATTATACTTTTTAGTCATATAATTTTTAATTACATAGTCTCATTCTTTAAATTTTATGAACGACTAACGTATGAATACATCTTACCATATTATGACAAAGAATTTATCAACTTGACTTTACCTTTTTCTCGCTTTCGAACGAAGAAATAATATTTATTGTATGGGCTTGAAGAATGTCACATCTCGTATAATAATTTTAATCTAATAGATTATTTGTCCAGCTTGTTATTTGGTCTTATTTTGAATAATTTTCTTTTTATCTTTTTCAATTTAACGTCTTTTCGTGGCTGATGAAGACTTAGTTAAGTCAAAACGTTCCTATTTTTTTATATTTAAGAATTAATAAATTATTTTGAATCTGTAATCCTTAATCATATGCTCTTTATTGACCTATCTTCTTTTTATTTTTTTCATTATATTTTTATTATTATATGTAGATAGCCGTGATAAATTAGACACTTGATTGTTATCGCAGCGTTGCATACAAATGTACAAAATATTCTCAATTTCTTTCTAATATGCTACATACACTGCAAGTAGGTGTCAAAAATTAGGTCGTTCAAGATATCTTGAGAAATATCAAAATGTGTGAAGCGATATTTGTTGATTTATCGTTTCTACAAGTTCAAGAATTATGCTTTTAGAATCAGTAAAGAACAGAACTAAAAAGAAAAGGAAGGAAACGGGAAAGGAGAATACGTTTTGAAGGTTGCAGGGAGTATGCTTTGGGCTCGTTTTACTACCGTGCCACAAAGGCTCACTCGCCTTCACGCATTTCATGCAAGGTTACGATTTATAACCGTCCTTCTTTTCTTTTATTAGCGCGGTTTTGCGTTTAGGAAAAATAAAGAGAAAGCGACCACTCTCCTTATTCCCTCTTTTTTCTATTTTCTCCTTTTCTCTCGTTCTTTCTTTAAAATGAAATAAACGCCATTTTTTTTCTCTTTCGCGAGCTTCTTTGCTTTTGTATTAACATTGACGAGAATTCGCACCTTCTTCTCCGTCTTCTCTGTCTTTACACTTTTAAGCGATGATCTTCAATGTCGTTTTTTCTCTTTCATAATACCGATTATTTAAAATTATGAAATGCCATGAAATCCTTGAAACGCTCATTAAGAAATCACGTTGTACGTTATTAAACGGACGGACATTTAACCTTTTCAACCTAGAACTATTTCTAAGATTGAAAGGAAGTATAATATAAGATAAAGGTTAAAACGAATTTTATAAAGATTGTTTTCACAAAAAGACCTTGCGTTGGCTTACATGCTTCCTTTTAATTAATATTAAAGGAAAATATAAAAAATTTATAATTGCATTGTATAATATATAAACTTTTATGATTATTGAAAAATTACACGTATGAAAATTAATTTATATCAAATTATCAATATAATTGCAAAAATGGAGATAATATAGAGTAAATCTAAATAAAAAATACAATTAGGAAATATTTAAAAAATGTAATAAATTACTTAAATCTTAGCCACATTTTCAACGTAAGATTGCATTACTGAATTACCTAAACCTACTATTTCTGGCCATAATAAATTTTGCCCATTCATCGCACTAATTAAACTAGCATAGCGTAAGAAAGTTAAGAGATAAATATTGTGCAGAATCACGGTTCAACAAAATACATTATCTTATTACATTACCGTCATAATAATCATAAATTAGTAAACTCGTTGGAAAATAAAAAATATTTAGTTAGATGAGATGTGATTTATATTCTTTATAGCAATTACATAATGTTAAGAAAGAATTTTAATATTCTTTATAATTTAAAAAATCGGTAATTTTTATAATTTGATAAGATATTTATACTGATTATTCTTTGTACACATTGAAAATTATCTTAAAATTCTTTTTGCCCTCTAAAAAATGTATACTTAAAATTATCTTTACCTCAGCGATGTTTTTCCTTATTTTTTTTTTGGTATCCACAATCTGTCCGACTCTCAAAGGAACGAACAATAAACGTCTTTCTGGTCTGAAATCAATGCTACTAGATGCTGTGGAGGAATCGGAAGCAAAGCACGCTCTTGTCTGCGCTTTGCTTTTCCGACCGGCTTTTCTCGAGGCGACTTTTCGATGCCAGTATGATGGAAGTTGCTTAAAGTACAGAACGTAGGAAAACGTCGGAACCACAAAAGCGGAAGACGCAAGGAAGTGGGCTACAAATTTCGCCGATAGAAAACGTGCCCTTAACGTCGTTCTATCGAAACTGAAGCACGCTCGAACGGCAGCGGGACTTTAGCAAGCAATTATCCCAAAGCTTTGCGGCGAAAGCTTTGTGAGCGTGAATCGATTATACAACGTGTAATGTTATCGTATACTTACTTCACCGTTCCTATATACATGGGTGCGCATATAATGTGAGCTATACGTATACTTTTGCAGATGCTGCGATTGATATACTTAAAGTAACACCAAAATATATATCGAATTACTAGATTTTTAAAATTATTATATTCTTTTTTTCTATTAATAGCTTTTTTGTATTCTTTAAATGCTATATAAGGTATATGATATTTTTAAGTAATACATAATTGGTATAATACCTATATATTTGAGAATAAAATCACATAACCTTATCTGAACCACGCAAAATGCGTAACGTTAAATCGAATATTTTTTGACTTGCACGTTATTAACGTTTACATTTGTCAAGTTAACGACTGTACTTTGTGTAATTTGTACGCTGAACCGTGTTATGCTTCCAACTCAACTTCCCTATATTACTGTTTTGCATACTCTGTAATCTAGCTATGGCGCATCATAAGACGGTATATCTATATTCATTCGTAGATTAATTATGCCATTTGTAAGATATAAATGCTATACGCGCTTATACGTATATAGCTACATAAATACAATAATTACATCATTATAGTGCTTCTAAATATTCATTTGAGAGGAGCGAACCAATTGTATTATGTGACTGTTTTTTTTCGTTATATTTTACGATCAACACAAGGGTTCAGCAAATTTGAAACCTGCCAATACGGAGATCTACAGATCTAAGTGTGAAATGGTAAAAGTGTATTACTTATGACATGATAGTTTGAACATTTTACGTAAAATTTAAAATAATTAATGTAATTGCTACTATCTTTTTATCGAAAAATTATAGAAATATATTATCTAGAAATAGACTTATTAAATTGACACAATAAAATTGTTATAAACAATGTTTTTGTTCTACTGTCATATGATCAAAATAAATTACTACCTTCCACTTGAATTTGCTTTGACGTGGTGTGAGAGATATATCATTAGAGACGTATTAAATTTCTTGAACATACGTATATCATAATGTTGGACATTAGAGGAAAAACTCGACAGGATGTTAAAAATGCTTCTACTGAACGCCATTATTGCACTTTACTGTACCAATACTGAAACATTCTTGCACCAGTAGCCACGCTCGTACGTTTCTCGATGCCGCGCAGCAGTAATGGCTTTACCTCCGACCGGCGAGCCTCATCGGATTCCTATCGGATTTCTTTTCAGCCACCTTAATCGGATAACGAACGATACACGTCCTGGTAACTCTAATAATTGGTGCTTATCCGTCGTCTGGTTGACCTCTCTCGATGCCGACCAATTGCGCACTCGGATACGGAGTTGCTATCTCCTTTTCTCGCGTTAAATTCCAAGCGCACAATTATCGTTCCGAGAATGAGAATATAGCGAGAAGAATATGGAAAATGATGCTGCCCTAGAAACTAATTTTGTTAATCTTGATTACAATTCTCGTATATCTACGAGAACGATGAGTATATATGTATGTAATTAAGTTGTAATAGTGTGGCCGTAGAGAAATTCTCGAAAAGCGACAAAATTAATTTGTACAGTATATTGTCATATTACATGATATTTTTATTAATTGTATTGCGCAAAAATAATAATGTAATTCTTAAAAATGACAATTGGGAAGAAAGATTAACCGTGGAAATACTTGCAAAGACTTTATCACTTTAAAAGAAAAATTAGCAAATCGTAAATAAGATAATTAATAAAGGAAGAAAAATTAATGATTGTTAGAATTAAGTAATATTATCAATACTTATTTTATATATGATTGTAACATCTATTTGCATACTCATCAGCGTACTTCCAAACATTTTTTTCGTATCAAAGAAATCTTCTTGACCTTTTATCTAACTGTACAATTCAATCGCAGAATGCGACTAAAATACCGCATACATTGTTTCTTTCGATGAAACAAGTATAGATCAAAACAATTGAGAACTATGTAATAATACATAATAATATATGGCCATGTATCGATATTCGCTGTCAATGCAAATCTGTAGTATACGTTAAGTGCACTATAAATTTTCAGCACTGACAGTGAATATTGAAACGCAATCAAGATATAGAAAGGAAATTATAATGGCTATATTTTATCACGAAATATTGTTTAGAGGAAACTGCTTTAATGGCATTTTGTTCCAATTAATGGTTAGCGGAAAGTCATTGTATTATAGTGGTGCAAGTGATCTATCCTTCCAGAAAGTTAAAATATTTTTTTATAAAGAAAAATTCGTCATATATATTTTTAAATTTATTGTCCATGAAATTTTCTTTTTAACTTTCCAACATTCCACTTCGGGTTTGCTCGAATTCCAACTTTCTGAGAGTTGTCAGTTTATAATGAGTAAGTGAGTCAAGTGACAATGAGTTATTAACTTTTTCAAGAGTTATACCCTTTGCACAGAGACAGATTCGAAATAGAATAGATCCATTGATCTTTCGCACACGGTGTGACCGAAATCCACACGTACGCGTTTGCCTCATAAACCTACCCGCATACATGAGCTGCATTCAGGGAGCATAATCGAGATATCTATCCCAGTGATAGACGAGCCAGATAGGAGTCGCGACGTGAGTCAAGTGACAGGTGGGATAACAAATGTCTGCGCCGAGACATCCAGCATGTATCTAAGCTTTGTCTCTGTCCATGCAATCTCTAAGTGATAATTATTGCTCGGAGTGTGTGCCTACACGGATACGTGATTTAGATGTATCTAATATCATATTATACGTAGAATATATAACCGACCATATATGATTGCATAGCTAAAACGTTTATTGTACAATTTGATGATTTGATTGGCGGGACAATTCGCGTAATATCATAGAAATAAATGATTGTTTCAGGAATAAATAAAATTTTGTTTGTAAAAATGATATAAAATACTGACAATTGCTTCAATACGATCGCGATACATGTCAAGTTTGAATTTTTAAATAAAAAATGCTGGATTTTCGATACATTTTATCTATTGCTCATAACAAAACTAATTGTACTTTTAACTAGTTATTCAAATTTCCGAGGTGATTTTTTAAATATTTAATATTTCAATTTTAATGTTGGCATGCGCGATATTTTAACAATAAGAATAAATTCTTTACATTATTCACTGTTAATTTTTTAATATTTTGTTCCTTATAACAACTAATATAGAGAAACAGGGCAATGAGCCAATAAAAAAAATCGTTAAAATCTTTTTAAATTAATCTAATATATTGTTCCTCTTATAATTTCTTTATTATTATTTACATCAATTGTAAACACAATGTGATATAAGATATTCTCATTAAAATTATAAATACGATACTCTTTAGAATGAACAGTCGATTGATTTTATAAACAATGCTGTTTATTCTAAAACGTAGCGTAGAGAAAATATTGCGAAACTTGGTCTTCAGAATGAACGAACTGCATCATTTATTTACGCGCGACATCGCAGACAGGACACCTGTTTCTCGGCACTCTTCCACAGCGTTGACGGAGACTGATTCGTTTATTATACTATAAATGGTTCATACATTACCTTTTACGGCAGGTATAATAATAAGCAGAACATAATATGCATATATTGCACATATCTTATATTTTGCAATGTTCGGATGCGCATCAAATCACATTTGTGTAGATATATATTATATATATGTATAAAAGAAATATATCTATACAATTTAAATATATATATTCTTTTTAATTTAAAGCAAAGGAGTAGACATACAAATAAACCTTCTCATTATGGTTAATATCATGTAGATTATCTATATTTGATTAACTCTGTACTTGATTAATTCTAATTTTATTGATTATGTTATTATATATAAAATATTTATGTTATCAAAAAACTTTACGAAATCTGTCAGCAGACCTTATTTCCTTTATTATTTAATCATTCGTTTCCTATACTATATAATATATATATATATATTACACACATATATCTATATACATATGAAATTTAGTTATGATCCAATTTTATTATGAAGTTTTATTATATAAATGATCTTGTTTTAGTATAAAATTATATTCAAATAAGATTTAATATAATTTTATTAGACTCTAATATATTACATTATAATTTTCAAGTGAAAATTTTTGAATATGAAAATTTTTATATCTAGATATATGTATAAAATAATTAGAAATATCATATATTGCTTAGCCTTTTTAAATAAGTCAATTATTTAACAGATTTTTTATTAGGTAAGCTGAGATTTTCTTTATTTTTTTATTTTTTTTTATTAAATTTACTTATTAAATAAACGTATATCGATGCTAACTCTATTTTTTATTTGATAGTTTCTTTTCATTCTATCAATCTTTTAACGAAATATTAAAGATGCGATTAACGTGCAGTTATCTTGGACATCTTAACTCCGGTCGCTCCATCGTCGGCTTCGCAGGACGAACGGGACACCTGCTTCCTGGTCCCTTCTGGCGTTGACGTCGACAGATCCGTTTATTATACCGTACACTTGATCATCACACGGCCCCACCAGCAGGTCCACCTTAACGCTTACTCGCACTACTTGCTCACAGGATCCTTGCAGCAGGCTATAACAAGGATGTACGTACGCGTGCCCGCACGCATACGAATTAATATCATCAAGATTAGTGGGAGCGCCGACTAACTAACTGGCTGCTAGCAATTTGGATTATTCGCTTCGCTATACTGGTTGTGGGGAGTCTTGCCATTAATTTCCCCGGTAGTCCAGAAATCGAAACGCGCGTGTATATTAGAGGAAACACGACGGGGACGGGATTTTCTGGGATCAGTCCGATATATTCGTATCTTACGAAACGTGCTCTTTCTCTTCCTGAAAATCATTAAGCTAACTGCGACGCTCGAATCTATGATAATGCAATTGAATTGCTCTAACTTGATAACGTTAGTATCAATATTATTTTTAAATTAACAATTATTTGTCTAATGATTACGATATTCTTTTCTTATATATTTTTGTAAGTTTTGTGCTTTAAGAACATATTCTAATAGCTATTTCAGAACCTACATTGGCTCTGTCTATCTCTATCAATTAGTTTTGGAAATAATCCAATCAATTGCGTTAGAGTATTGAATTAGGATTCTGCGATTATTATTCATAGATATACCAGCTTGTTTTCAGAAACATTAATATTATTAAAGACTGGAAAGAAAACAATAAGAGAGAATTATGATAGTAAATACTTAATTGCATAATCAATTGCAATATTTTAATTACTATTTTTATTGAAATAACATGACAAATCGATATGCATTCCGTCCCCTATAGAAGGTTTTAGGTTGATATCAATAAGGGTATATATAAGGGTACATATCGCAAACGGCAATAAAAATCCCGATAAAAGCCAAGGAAAAATTGTGACCGCCATATTTCCTGGATCCTGAGCTGGCCGCTAAATTAAACTCTCAAATGTCCGTGCCGTCCCTAGCCATTTCTCAGCACTCGCTGCACCGTACTTTGTTCTGCTTTGTCCTAAACATGGTTTATAGAATGAGCGCCTGTAGAAACGAATCTGCGGAAATGATCGTACGGAGGCTTATCGAACCGATATTTGATTGTGTAAGATCGACAACATCAAGCGTTATCGATTCCGGGCAATTGCGAACTTATTGTTCGAACGGCAAAACGATCGAGCGGTTTATCGCAATAAGTCCAGCGACGAATAGGAATCTTATCGACTGTAGGCTGGACCTGCTATTCGTGCACGACGAAGCGCACGAATAGCCGCAGGAGCAGGCTACCGTGTAAGGAAACAGAGTGGAAAGCGGCCGGAACAGAGCGCCGCAAGCGGATCCTTGCGAGGGATATTATCCCGTGGGAGGAAGCCATCTTTTACGTGGTTAGAATATCAATGACGAACAGATAAAAGTATATCGCGATACTATCCAGCCAACAAATGCGTATTGGGAACCCAGAATTTACATACGAGTACCTATAGGGTGCTTTTAAATTAGTTATCATGATAGCGGACGTTTCTGATGAAGCGCCGCATAGTAACTGCAGCTATTACACATTTTTCTTTTATCAATATTTTATATTAAAAGAATTTATAATGTGAATATATTTCTCCTGATCATGCATGTAAAATATGCATATAGTTATCGACGATAATAAATGCTTGCATTTATCAAATATGTGCATATAACTCTTTCTTTGAATAAACGAAACATTTTATAATCTTTTATGAACAAAAAATTTTATTTACTAAAATAATAAACATCATTTTTATTAATATTGATTATGAAATAAAACACAAACATAATAATAAGTTTACAATTTCCAATATCAGATCTAAAGTTCTATCTTAAGATGACAATTTTTGAATGAACTCCACGATATTAAAAACTTGCATTTAATTCTCATTATAATCAAACTTCCTCGATTGTACATTATGTTATTTCTACAAGCAATTAAGCTTGTGAATGAAATTGTACCCGCTGGATAAATATTATAACTTTAGTTTGCTATTGTTTCGCGTTATATGTATAGAAGAGAACTTCAGAACACCTTAGATACGTATTTAAAATATATATATATATACACACATATACACATATATATATATATATACACACTACATATGTGTATATAAATATATATATATTATACATACATATATTATATATATATATATATATATATTTCTGCACGTTGCGGCGCGTATGTAATCTTGTAGCAAAAAGAGCCTCACGTTTCTCGAGCAAACCGGATACACAAAAAGTCTCGTGAGAGTTGTGTCCTCCACACGTACGACTCTGCAAAATCCCACGTGACGCACCTGATTGCCTCAATTCGCCCGATTTTGCACCATCAGAGCGCAACTGGCACACTGCTAACGAGGCAAGATGTAATCTGAAATACATTGGAAATCTTCGTTTATTTAAAAGAGTCCAATCAACTTTAAATAATTCTGTAGTCCTTATGCAGATATTTAAAGAAATAACTATTATGTATTAAAAAAAAATAAAAAAGTCAAAAGAAAAGTCTCCGAAATTAACGAAATTAGAAATTAGCTGTTAAATAACATTATACTTTTAACGCTTGAATATTAAAGGCACTTACCATATTGAATTAAATTTATTAAAAACAAATGAACAGAAATATCGAACTCTTAATATTAAAAACAACAAAGGTAATAAATGGCAATAAGAGTCAAAAGAAATTACTTATCATACATGTATATGTTAAATTTATTAAATAAATTTATTAAATATATAACTATATTAAAAACATATATATACTTTTAAATGAATATTCATAAATTTATAAGATTATCATTCAGAAAATATATAGATATAGGAAAATAATTTTATATGTATATACAATATTTGTAGTACTAATTTTTTCGAACTGACCTAACTAATACGTTATTATTTATCCAGGAGAGTTATTTTGTTAGAAAACTTCCGACATTTTTGCTTGTTATTCTATTTACTCGCAATTCTTAATTTTACTAATTGTAAGCTTGTGAAGATATATGTATCCATTTAAGATTTACCGTATAAAATTCGTGTCGAAAATATCCAATATTCTTGTTTAAGTTGCAATTTGATTGCATTGCTCGCGATTGCATCTCTAGGATTGCTGAGAAATCGCCGATCTCGGATTTGTCACAATGATGTCCGTTCTGTTCACCACGTCTTCGTCTTCTTATGTAGTTCTCGGTTACGCCATTTCCGTCACCGAGCCGTCTCTCTTGCTCAGATAGCCATCATGACCGACAATACAAGGACGAAATTTTATCGAAACCTCGATCCTTAAAGACTATCGCAAATCGATGCCGATCTTGGCAAACTATCTCTTCAGTGCCGGAAATCCGGAAACCAATGTGTAGTAGACGAAGAAGTTTTATCGAATGCGAAATCAATACGTGAGTGATGGTATGTTTTATTCTTTTCAAGATTTATGAATGACAAGGGAAGACAGTCATAAATCTCAATATTTTTTACGTAAATTATTATTGATTTTAATAACACGATGTAGCGAAAATAAATTTTCTATACATAAATATTTTTACGATTTACTATTTAATCAAAGATTATTTACGCTGTAATTTTATGTTGCAATTTTATTCATAATTAATAATGATACATTGTATCGATAACGGATCATTAAACCTAATAATTAAAATAACTTACACAGTATAAGATAACAATTTAATTATGAAATATATAAATTGAGACACACACACACACACACACAATATATTATATAAATTATAAAAATATTAAAAATTCTGTAATATTAGCATATAGGGCAATTATGTATTTTCTACAATGTTGACCACCATGAGAAATATCTTGGAAGCAATATCTGCGTTTGATCTTTGTTCAAAATCAAATCTAAGAATACCTCTCGTAGGAGAGTGCATGGGATAGGTGGTATTTGGAATCGAAAGGTTTGTATCGCAAAGGGATCTCTCTCTTCGATCCGAGTTCGAACGTTTCGACGTAGCTGCAGTTGATTGTGATCGAGCTGAGTTCCTTAGAGACTCGGCTTTGTTCTCGGTCTAATCATAGAATTTACGTTGCTTGATCGGTCAAAGGTATAGCAGTATAGCTTAGGGTGCACACTCTTGTGCACCCACATATACCTGAGTCGGACAGAGTATCGGTGATGCTGTTTGCACCTCACAGCGACGCCCACTTGATATCAAAGGTCAAGCATTATGTACGGCAAGGCCATGAGATAACCGTGGATATAACTCAGTCTTATCTTCCTTCGTTAAACCCGATTTACGCATGCTGGTAGGCGAACTGAGTCACGAACAGGTAACACCAAGTACCAAACATAATATCCATCATGTTCAATACTTGTGATTTGTGATGCCTAAAATGTCTATTTCAATAATTTTCAATCCAAAGATATTTCTAAAAATGTTAAATTGTAGTTCGAGTATATCATTTTCTTAAAGAATATTCAAACAATACTAAATATACTACTGGCAGTGTTCCACTTAACGCTCGTAACGCTCGCGAACATTGTTTGTTCTTGTTTAACATTTAATAAACAAACAAGGATGAAATAATTCTACGGGCCTTATGAGCGTTAAATGGAACGCAGTCTATCTTTGCAGAATATACTATATTTATTTCATACTGAGGTATAACTTTTTTATTGACTTTATTATTAAATCTTAACAATTTAACAAGTGTTTAAAAATTTTTTTAAATTATAATATGTTTCCTTGAACTGTTTTCAACTAAAATACTAAAATATTTCACTCAAATATTGTAATGCAATGTTTTGTCGTTAAACTGTCACATACACATACACACACAAAATTGAACTTTTTTAATTACAACTTGAATAAATCGCTACACCTCTTTGTCGCGATCGGTCATTTTCCGTACATACTCCACTTTGACAAATCCGTGACCCAATTCCATAACTTTATTCAAGCTGCGTTATCAAATTGTGTAACATATGCATGAGCAAAAATATTTAAAAGTCTTTGTATTTTACTTCGGAACGTGGATAAATTCCGCGCATAACGTGAATGCGAATGTTCTTTGGTCAACATGACTCCGTCTTTACAGGTATGTGCGCTGAAAATACTTTGCGTATTATAAACTGCACATTTTATCGATAAAACTTATTTCTACCGAGTAACCATAGTTGAAAAGTTTTATCTAAATTCCGCTATTTCACATGAAATCTCCACGTTCATTATATTATGATTTATCGCATATTATAGGATATTATTACGATACTAATTTGAGCTAATTGAAGAATAAATGTTAATACAAATGATTTTTTCAGATTGCTCATATATTTTACCCTAATTTTATTAAATGCTTTGAACTGTGCATAGCAATTTGATTGAATCATAAATTATAAGGTAACTTTAGCATATATAATGCACATTAAAAACTGAATTAAGTATGTATTGTTTACTTTATTTATTAAGTATTGTTTAAGATAAATATACTGTATCGATAAAAATTTTATATTGTTTACTGCTACAAACAAAATTAGAAACAGACGAAATATTTTTTATACTTAAAAATAACTTTTTAAGATCCTTGCATTTTGTCGTATATATTCCATAGAAATACAATATACGGCTTATGAAAAATGTACGAATAAATGCTTAGAAATAAGGTAACATATAAAATGTATTTACAAAGCTTTATTAAAGAATAAGGTTGATAAATATATATAGTAAGTAATATTTTAATCTCTTTTGCATATAAGTATTATGATATTGAGATGTTTTTTTTTTCATTTAATGCATTTATTACATTTAATGCATTAAATTCAATTTATGTACTTTGTGTGTTTTGGGCATAAATCCCACTAAAAATGCCGTATATTCTTATCAGGTGAAATATACCTATAAGATATCAAGTTAAATAAAAAAGATAATACAAGCTAAGCACTTATATTTTACTATACTATTTCTATTTCTTATACTTTACTGTTCATTTTTTATTCTTATTTATGTATGTAAGTAGTCATTAAATCTTTTGGACTCTCAATATTAATTATTTTATGATTAATAGTATATTATATTATATGCTACTTACTATACTGAGAAATCAATTCAACTGTCATTTTTTTTTGTTTCATTAATACAAACATTTATATATATATATAACGCAGTATTAATATAACAAAAAGGCATATAACAAAGTGGTTGCGTGCAAATTCCTCTTATTTTTACTTCTGCGATATAAATCCTCGCGTGACGTAAATACCGAAGTTATAAGATTAATATAATATAATATAATACAATATAGGTATATAGACTTAAATAATGACATTATTTCTAACTGAAATTATTGTTAAATGAAAAAATTAGTTTTACTTTGTACATATAATTGTTATATGTACATATATAAAAAATATTGAAAGAAAAAGAAACTATTCGCTTTTTTATCTTTCCCTCTCTCTGTCGAATTCTTTATTTAAAAACACATACGAATATCTTGTTTTATTAAAAGACAATTTAAAAAAAAAAATTTTATTTCTTTTTTATTCCCGACTGTTGCTAACCGAAGGTTCGCACAATAGAAAGAGTATGCATTATTTCACTTGGATCAAATCGATTGTTATCTTATTTCTCGGTAACCACACATAGTTATAGTTGTTCTTATTTTTAATTATAATAGAATCAATTTATCTCTAGAAACAATAATAAGTCTCTGCAATAATTAATAAATTCAATTCTAAAACTTTTTTTCTCATAAAATAAAAGACTTATTTAAATAAAGAAGAAAGTTAGTTCGATCATGATCATAGTCTTTTCTCTTAAAATGTCAAATTTTTTTATGTCAAATTGTACTCTTGAGTATTTCTACCATTTTTAAGAGAAGACGGCTATTCTATTCTAATTTATCCCCGCTGTCACGACTAACAGACCACAGAACATATAGCATCGTAATCTACTGATTCATCGCTTCGTCTGGTGCTTTTCTTATCTCGTAGTATCCTATAAAAAAAATTGCAAATATCACTAGTCAGTATCATCAGACGATCCCATGTTCCGCATTTTCACAAAGAAATCCAGTTCGTTCCGAGACTGAAACAGAAAGTTTTGACAGCAACCAGTACTATCGATAAAGGAATTATACTATAATTGGAAATAGGTATATCTCTATTCGCAATGACCATCGACAATTTTGGAGAAATGCTATTGATTCAGAACGCGTTGAAATTAGTTGCATTCGTATTGGGCGCGGAAAAGCACACAGGGGTTCTGAGGCAGAAACGAGCATTAGCTCTCAAACATGTCCGCGGTAGATTTCCCCGCGGACACTAATCACGCATTGGCATCGAGGTATTAGCCGCGAGCTCATGGGAGAGATAGCGTAGGTTTCCGGCTACCGACGATCAATCGACCATGTGGTGCATCTCATACCTTTTTTCTAGCTTACAGTTAAAAAAAAATATTCTCTCTCTCTCTCTCTCTCTCTCTCTCTCTCTCTCATATTTTCGAGAAAATATTTTAAAATTTCGACCTAAAGATTTAATTTATTGAAAATTTAAAATAACTATTTTAAATTAGTGCGCGAACGATTATATTGGGTATAAAAAATTGACTCTCATCACAATTTTTCGGATCTCGTGCAGCCTTTCGACACCGCATTATCCTTCGTAGCTTTCAGAAATACCTACGTATGGGGCATACATAATTTGCGTCTCGAACGACTCGAGCATTTCACACGACAAGTGTCGCACGAGTATAATCCGAAGTCCAATTAGCGATAATTACAGCGTGAATTGGGAATTCCTAATGGTAGATATCCCCGTTAGTTCGTTCGTTCGTTCGTTCGTTCGTTTGCGCTCACCGTGATTTTTGCAGACGGCGTAATTCGAGGCGCAAATTAAATTTGTTCCTCGCTTATAATGCTGACGATTCGTTCGTTTACGCGAATGGAAAGGATTTTAAGTTACGTTTTACCTCTCGATGTTGCATCCATTGTTTCTTGAAATTGTCTCTAGCCGCAATCATAATCACGGAAAACGGAAAAAAATTTACCGTGTTTCAGTATAAAACCCAAGCTTTTTCTCTTCGGCATGATTCGGGCGCCGCTATTGCGAGTTATCCTTAGCACTGGAGGGAGAGAACAGCGGAGAATTAACGCATAAATTGGTTAATAATTCGGCGCATTAGTTTACAATCTATATCGTGTTGGTATTAGCATTAAATCTCCTATAACAATGATCATTTTGTTCAACCCTATGAATAATTCTCATCGATTTGCGCATACGTGGTTGATAGTAAACGTGCGGCTATTCATATCGCATATTTCGTATTACATATGTGGTATCGTATATTTTGTTTACGACCCAGTTCCGAGGTTTAATTTTCTCCTCAGTTTTATTATATTTTCTGATAATTATACGAGTAAGCTTTCTGCAATTGGAGAGTGCATAGTGAATAGTCTCATTAATTCTTAAAAGTGGCGATATATTACAAACTAGTCATGTCAGTACGATAAAAAGTCCTTATAAAAATGTCTGATAAAAGTGCGCTACGAATATCCTTTCGCTGTTATTTATTATGTATTATTACGAGATATTAAAATAATGTTTTCGATTTAACAATGTCACTTACTTACTTTGACAAAGTCTCGTTCTGCAAAATGACCGGACAAAACTGTTACTTTGAATAAAACATGCCGTTTAAACTAATTCAGGAAATTACACTGGTTTGCGACTCGACACGGTCGTAGAAACTATCGCCATTCGGACTATGTTACGGATACACTTGGGAATACCGCGGGCGCGCTACCGTGGCTTAATAATTTACTTATTAATTATTAATCTCAATTCGCATACGACGCGTGTGGAATAATTGCGACAATTACGTTGTGTTTCACGCGTGCATTGGCTCCGGCAAATTATTGAAATTATTTTATTTTTATTTTGCACGTTGCTATAATTTTATTTATTAATTACCAATCGAAAATATTAGCTTTTCTTATCTAATATAGTTATCATTGTAACAATCAATTTTAAAGCTAAAATTCTGAAATAATTACAAATTATGACTTTAATGTAATTTTTAAAAAATTATGAAATACAATTAGAAATTGTTAATAATTATAAAATAATATTCATGAATATGGTCACAGTTTAAATAAATTATGAGTGCGCGCGCTTTATCACATTTCCCGATATGATTGATAGTTTTAATAATCGAATGACATCTACATATATTTTCCAAATCGATTGCGAAAAGGGATGAAATAACTCGCCAATGATAACGTGGAAGCACAGACGTGGATTGACGTTAGCACCTTGACGAACGAGGTCATTTGTAGACACAGGTATTATACAACGGCCCGGTCGATGGACGGCGAAAGGATGCGTGGGGGCAGTTTGCAGGCGGTGATTTAAAGGTCTATGAAGCGATGATGCCTTAAGATTACTTACTCGCCGGAACATAATTTCCCGGCTCCCGGCTGCGTCTTCATGCTGTAATTTACGGAAGCTTGCTGGTAACATGTTAAGAATGTCACTTCCTTCGCTTGCGTGCATGAAACGCACGCGAAAAACTTTATTTGAAATAAAACGACCTCGGTATCTGAAAATCCCTATATTATACCTTTAATGAAATAAAAGGTTATAATTCTTGTCAATTTATTTAATGTTTACCACGAATATCTAATTGATTAATTTATATTATCAAGTACGAGGTATACAAAAATTAATTTCATTGTATAATATTTGATATTTATTTCCATTTATTTTTATTCTTTATCTTCTTTCATTCTTTTGAAAATGATTCCGCTAATTATTTCCCTTAGCAAAGATTTGCTCTGAATATCTCGATCGAGTTACATGGGGTTTAAAATGAAATATTATATGCAACTGTGCTTGAGAAGCAAAACTCCTTTTTTGATTAGACAAACTTAATACGTTGGTTCTAACATTCCAGACCATCCCGCTATGTATCGGGTTGCACGATTCGCAATTATGCATTCAACGCGGTACCATGCGTTATTCAATGCGATATTGAATATCACGTTACCAAACAAAACATTGCGGAATATCGGGATTTCCTCGAGTAATTGGAAGGCTTGTTACCGAAACTATTACCGCGATCGCATTATAATTACACCCTCTGTGCTCAGTGCCGTGTTGCAGGTTTATCATAATTTCGTATACATCGTAAATAGGAAACCTGTTAATTGAACGTGACAGTTATTAACTTGCGATGCCATTAACTTTGCGATACCTTAACTAGCCTTAATATTTACTACGTACGTTACAAAAAGAGAGTCTCAGGTACATTTTAATATGTTTAAAAAATCCAATTACATCATTTACTGTCTTACGAAACTTCTGTGTTGACAATTACTGATTGTGAGAAAATTTTAGATGTTTTTAGTTTTAAGAATCTTCGCAGATTATACTTTTGCAGATTTTTAATTTAATTCTATCTACAATCCATAATAAAATTGAAATTGATATAAATTTTACTATCTTTATTATCGAATTACAATACGTATATTTGTTTATAGTTCGACAGCTTTTTATTTCCACAAATTTTTAAAACTGAAACAAAATAAACTGACAAATCTTGGTTTCAAAACATTTTTATTTCACACGGTTCTAGTAGTAAAATTCTTTAGTGCGAGATATTTCTGTTATATAAATCCTTGATTTCTTTATTGATTTTATGAAACCTAATGATTATATATTTATGTATTATTGATACGTTACATAACGTTTAATTATATTATCTATCTTTTGATTTCTATTCGATGTAGAATTTTTACTTTGTCCATAGATAAACTAATGATTCATTTCATCAGAATTACTTAAAGATACCAAAGAAGGACGAATATCGAGTAGTCAGTGCTAGTAGAGAAAGAGGCGGAGATCATTTGCGATAGAACGGTGTATCGAACTTTTGGCAACTCGTAACTATCGATCGGCGGAAGCTTGGATGGTGTCCAGCCTCGACAACCGAGTGATACGGAAGGTCCTTGATGAGGTCCCCTAGAATCGACTTCACTCTTTCCCCTCCGATCAGTTCTTCCATATCGAACCTGTCACCGCTTGCACGAACTCTGCGACCATTTATGTCTATCATAGCTTCTTGTTGGTAGCCATATCGGATATGATGACCCAAAGTGCGGAACTTTTCATTCGCTTACTGCCAGAAAGTAGCGTTGAGATTTCATAATATTGTTATCTCCTTTCTTTTGCGACACATTGTGAAAATTTGCGTTAATTTAGTCGCAATGTAAACGAAAGTTTTCATAAATTGATCTGTCAATAATTTATTTAAATACATTTTTCTTTATTAAATAAACTGACAGACAAAAGAGAGCACTATATAATAATAAATCTTCGAATAAAAGTTTAATTGTAAAAGTATGCTACTAACATTTTTATGTAGTAAGATGATAAATTACAATTAAAAATTTTTACTAAGTACTCATCTAATCAAAATTATAAATTTTTTGTTACAGGATGTTGCTTTGTAACCTTCTACACTAGAAAAGCGGCTTTGGCAGCGCAGAACGCTCTTCATAACGTCAAAACCTTCAGTGGGGTAAGTAAATGACAAATAATTAATGTAATATTTGATTACTATAAATATGTATATAAAACATGCACGTGAGTTTGTTAAAAATTTACTTGAAAAGTGAAATTGATTCAATAAAATTTATAATAAATTTTTATCTATTAAAACTGATGTGTAGCAAATCAATTACAAATATAAATTTAATACGAAGAAAGAACCGATTATTTTGCGATATGAGTGAATATAATAAATAAAACGTAATTACGATACGTATTACAGTGTCTGTATTACGAATACGCGCGTTAGTTTCACGATGATTATCTTTCAAACCGAACGCAAGTTTAGTCACCTCTGATCACAAATCATGGTTGTTGCTGCATGTATCAATATTATTGACGATAGAAATGTTTAGATAGCTTCAACGTATGCCGAGTACCGAATCAATTGCCAGACGCATTCGCTTAGCTGAATAATGAACGTTTACGCAGATAATTATCCGAGTGCCGATGATTGACCGAATAATGAATATTAATACAGTTGATCGTTCGAATAAATTATTCAAATCATTGTGGCGGCTCGATGAATCTTCGAGTAATCATCAATACAAGTGAACGGTCTGTCGCAAACAACATCTATTTATACTACTAGCATCATGTTTTTCAAGCAATCTACTCTTTTGTTAATTTAGAATAAAATAATGTAATTGCTTCAATATTAAAATTGGAAGTCAAGAATACGACTCTCTGGAATCTTCATTACATAACAAAATGTAAAATTAAATTAACATATCTATAATTATTATCCCTTTTAGTTTCTATATTAGTTTCTATTAAAGCGATAAAAACAAACCATTAAAATTATAAGAAAAAAGACTCGTAAGCAAATGAATGAAAAATTGCATATTTATAAATGATCATCATTTATCATTAAAATGCTATTAAGCGCTAGTAATAATTTGTAAAGCTAGACAATTTATGCACGATATCAACTGCAAAATGAGTGCTGCAGCTTAATAAAATCTGGTATTAAAAATGGCGATTTTTAAATAGACTAGAAGGACCATAGTGTATACAAATGAGGAAATTTGAACAATCTTCTCTCGTCAACGCTAATTGATTTAACTGTAGTAAGGATTAGAGAAAATTTTAAATGACGCATTTTTAAGCTTCTCTCTTTTTCGAATATCCGAAGCTGGCAGGCTCCATTATGAAGCTCTCGATCCTCTTTTCGATTCGAGATAACGTCGTCCTCGTCCGCTTGGAAAAATATTCCGTCAGAAAAGCAGCTTCCCTTTCTTTAGGTTTGGCGTCCGTCGATTACAGACGACCGGGGGCCAAAGATATCGTTGGAAGTGAGCCCGCACGATAATTACAGTTTCCCTGGAAACTTTCGATGCAATTACAAGACGTCATTATGAGCATTTAACCGAGCAGGCCTGGCAATTCTACCCTTCTATCCTCCCCGCTTTCAGCCTGTAACTCTCATATACGTGTGCTTATGCCTGAATTTACGAGAATAATTACTATCGATCGAAAGAGCGAAAGGGCGTGTTGAATGTGTGACGATCTCTGCAAAGCCGCGTGCGGATTGTTAATAATACTCGATATGTTAAATGTGGCTGAACCGCAATAAATTGCATCAATTACATACGTTTCATTATATATTAAATCTATGAAAATCTTCTTTCTATTAGCAACATGAATTCAACAGTGCGCAGCAGTTCCTTTAATTATGTATGTATTTATGTAAATTGTACATATTATACTTTCTAAAGGACTGTCCATGTAATTTATTTAAATCTACCGTGAGCATGATCTTTTTATTATTACTTTAATAATACATTTTTTTATATAGCAAATTTTATTACTTTGCAGCACGTAATAGTAATTATAATTAGAGCTTGATTATTATATTTCACATAAAATAATTATTATGACTCAGCATTTGTGTCGTTTTTTTTTTTAAATAAAAAAGTTTTTAATATTAAATTAATAGAATGTTTTATTAATTATGGAAATAATAAATCATTGATTTAGAAATTAAAGCTCTTGTAATATGAATGCGTATCTGAATTTCCAGATATCTCACATATTAAATCCATTTCTTGCGCATGTATAGCTTGAACGTGCGAATAATTTAAAGTTATCATTCTAAAATATGTTTACGAAAAAAAGTTTTATTGACCTATCGAGCGAAGAGAAACAACGAGCTTTTCTTATACATCGTGCGGCGGCAGCATCATCTTGGCATCGCTTCAGATATCTTTTCTTCTGCAGTCAGGTTTAGTGAACCCACATATACCCGAGTCAATACATTGAAAACACACATACACATTATATAACTTATATGTACTTTTATGAGTAATAGCTCATAAAAGTATAAATAGTTGAAAAAAAAACAAAGTAAAATTTTATCTTTCTAATAAAAGGAATAACAATAAGAACAAAAATGCGATTCACATAAATTTGTATATATAGAGCAAAATAATAAACAGGTTAAGCTCGTTTTTTATTTTTTTTATCCTTAAAAGAATAGACACTTTTTTACTTTTAACTATTGTGATTACAATACAATTGCTATAAATGCACAATAGTTGTACTACACAGCATTAAAATATGTCAGAAACTGACAGTACATTACTTTTATCGCATAATATCGTAACGTTTTTATAATGCATTTTTTTATAAATTTCTTTTTTGTTTCTTACAAAAACTAATTGCGGTTATATATCATTAAAATTTTTCCTAACAGATGTTTTCCTTAACACACATTAGCAATATAATATAAAATACTAATTGTAAGTTCTAAGTACAATATTGTACATACATAAAAAACACAGTATTATTGTTAAATTTAAATCTTAGAATATAATGAGAAGGAAATAAGAAAAAGATGATATATAAAGATGTATAAAGAATAATGTTGGAAATAATTATTTATTATCTTACCCCTCCCCTCCTGTTTAGTTTACTCGATGTTTTTGTACATTAAGTAAAATACTCCTTGTCGATCTACTCACGAAAGTAAAACGCGACGGGCTCCACTCGAAGGTCGCGTGCCATGAAAGAGTTCAAATCTGAGACTCTTATGCTGGCTGTTAATTAAGGGGATTAAATAGCCGGAAGTCAAGCAGTTACTCTTCGAGAAAGAGCGCGAGATGGCAATGCTCAATCGAGAATGGAGTGATAGAAAAGAAACTTGGAGAAAGAGGTTTCTCTAATGTAAAAAAAAAAGAGAGAAAAGAGAATGCAAACAAGAAAGTGGAACGTCCTTGAACAACGCATTAAAAAGAAGGAAAGGAGATGGAAAAAGAAAGAGGGAAGGAAGATGGAGAGAGAAGGAGGGGTGGAATGGGAAGGAAGGAAAAGGAAGGACAGGAAGGAAGAGGAAAGGTGAATTGCAGAACGTCGTTTTCGCAATGAAAAGGGTTGACTGAGTATAAGTGGGTAGCTGAAAGGAGCAAGAGTCGAAAGAAGCGGCGGAACGAGAAGGACGCTCAGGGGGTTGAAAACTCCGAATAAGAGGAGAAGGGAGTAAAGAGACGAAGAGGGAAGCAGTGGTGTAGGCGGGAGAGAAGGTAGATAGGGGACGAATAGAGAACGGCTTGTGCATTTGAAGGAGTTTAGCTTTTCTCGTATCAGATTTCGTTTCCACGAGTGGCGTCGAGTTGAGAGGTCTGTGTTGGCTCAGAGAAATGACTCGAGAGCCCGAAACCTTTCCTCTCTCTTTCTCTTCCTCCCTCATTCTCTTTCTCCTCTCACCGTCAGTTTCTTTAGTCACCCTTTTGCAGCCTTCCCACCCGACTGCATCAATGCGACGCTATCCTTATTTGGTGCCCAACAGCAGATTTACTCTGTACAGAAACCAACGAGAGGTCCTGTCGTTTCATGTGTGCACGATTCAGGCAGATTTTGATTTTTAGTATCTTGTGATAATTTTAGGTACAATGACGGTTTACAATTTAGAATTACACATATCTATCTACTGCGTAGCGTTAAAAATTATATTCAAACATCACGTTGTACTCAAAATAGTTCGAATATCGTGTTCAGAAAAATGTTTTATTATTTATTGTAAAACTCCTCGTCTATTTTTGTTCTTTCAATGTCAATTCTATTTCGTATATTCCCAAAATTCGTTAAAAAAATATTGCTTGCCACCTTTCCGTTGCGAGTAAAAGTTTCATGTGTGTAAATCAAACGTCGCACGAGAAAAAAATATTCACGTCTATAATTGAAATACTGGAGTACCCCATGGCGATTTTGCGGCAAAGAAGGGAGAGGAGTACGTCTGGCTTGCAGCCGCGAAATTGGCGGAAAACCGTGGCGAATTTACAAGCATGCATACCGCCCTCGCAACAATGCGTAATATTATTAAAGCGCGGCGGGCGGAGAGATATTGCAGCGTTAGTAGGCGAGGTACAAATGGAAAATGAAACCATTATACGACGAACGTTTCGTCGCGATCGAATATGTGGAAATTGCAAATAGAAAATTCTTCGTAATCGATCGTACCAACCCTTTTTTTGAAAGATCTATAAGAATATGAATTTAAAAATGAAAAATATCGCTGTTTTTTTGTAGGAATGGAGAAAAATAATTTTTTTTTTAAAAAGATATCAGATGCATTTAAATAAACGCCACTTATTATATATATCGTAATGTTTTTCGAGAACACATAAAAATATAACATTATAATATTTGATTAATGTAACAGCATCTTTTATTAATTTCTATAAATATTGGAAATTGCATTTGCTTTCAAAGAACGCGTTCTAAATAAAAAATAAGCCTGCAAGAACTATCGGGATGGAAAAATGAAGAAGACATCCAAGTCAGTAGCGGAAACGAAAGTAGCCTTCCTTCCTTATTCGACGCCGTCCAGTCTCGTATCCGTGGAGGGTTCTAAAATATTCAAGATAACCCTGAAGTCAGTTGACCGGACATTAACGATCAATATCGATGGAATGTCTACTGTGTGTCTAGTGAAATTCGAAATGCACCGACTATGTTGGGTTTGAAAGAGCCGGCTGAGAGAAGGACAAAGAGGGAAGCAAGAGGGAAATTCGATAAACCGCTATGACATACTCGATAATTTACGTTAATAATACAGTCCATTCGCTCGAACGCACATATGCAGATATATGCATGATGCGTGCACAGCTGTATTGTCGCGATAACGCGATGAGTCACGCCGTGACACTTTCCGTAAAATAACGGTAATCGATGCAGCCTTTGCGCGAGCATTGCGGTGACTCCGCTTATTTCACGACACCTGCCACATTCGGCGAGGCAATCTTCGAATATCGATATCGTGTACTGTATATTATTTCGCGGAAACGAGGAATTAAATTGAACAATCTTACATTGATCTACTAAATCAAGCGATGAAAAATAAATGAAAAAAGATATGATTGGATAGTCACCTGGTCATCCACAAAACTTTTATCTAGATTTTATTTTATCACGTGCGGTTAGAAGCAGTTCAAATTAATTTTATCACTTTTATTGTTACACTAAAAAGAGTCTGTTAATAATAATTAAGTCTAGGTAACAGTTACTAAAGTTTTTAGTAAAATAATTTTAATCAGATATTCAGATTAATGTAATGAAAATCAATTATAAACGTTAATTTCGCTTTTCTAAATATTATCTTATTTTTTTATTGATTTTATCAAATGATTACTATTATTATGTTTAATAATGTTTATTTAATATTGCATCATTACGCTAAACAAAATTACATCTTGGTAGCTATACTAGACTTTTTTCAGTACACAATAAAACAATTTTGTGTTGTGTGTGTGTGTGTGTGTTGTGTGTGTGTGTGTGTGTGTGTGTGAGAAATAAAGGAATTAACTATTATATTATATCAATCGCGCGAATTTTATTATCCTCCATTTATATAATACACACACGCGCGCGCGCGCGCGCGCGCACATTCTCTCTCTCTCTCTTTTTCCTCCATTTTTTATGTATTCAATATTTAAAATATTGTCTTATAGAAGTTTATTCACTATCAAATTATTTTATGTATACAACAACTTTTAAATCGCCAATTTTTAATTAGCGTCGTAAATTGTACTAGATAAACTATATTTAAGTAACACAAAAATAAGAGCGTTACATTTTTTCCAGTTAAAAGTTACTAGTGTAAACTTCAGATTACGAAAAATATGTCCTACGTATATTAACAAATATTAAGCATAAATTATCATCCAATTTTAGTTAATAAACAGCGGCAATTTAATCATCAATTTTTGATTTATTGACACATGGATTTCATCGGATATGCAATTTAATGAAGCACGACTGCCGGGCTATTAAATCGGACGTTTACTGTACACACTCGATATATATATTTCAAATGAAATAATATGACTTTATGACTATGGTACAAACAGAACAGACTTAAGTATTAGCAAATGCCCAGCAGGTGACCAAAAATAAATCATCTATGTTTGTAAAGTAATGGGGACACTGACTGTTTCTATGTCTTTTTTGTTTGATGCTTTAAAGTCGAAGCAAAGAGCAAGAGAGGCGATAACACTCTAATGAAAGAAGGCTTGACCCATATTTCCGCCTTAAATAACACTAATGGTTTTGGTCAGTCGGTTTCTCAATCGTTGTACCCATCATGCATTTCTGTGCCAAGAAATCGATTTTCACTGACATCTGCTATTAGACATGTACCAATAAGGGAACGTGTGAATGCACTTAACTCTACTATATAATTAAATTTTGAGTTAATGCTTAATTTTTTTAAAAAAATATTTCATATATTGAAAATCAAAAATTTAATGAATTATAAATTTCTATCAATGGTCACTAAGGAAATGAATTATATTGTTAAATTGTCATAATTGCAAAATTTACAATTGAAAGAAAATTTGATAATCTAAAAGCGTGATTTAAGGAAATTGTTGAAAATGATTACTCTTTGTTGTCATACATACATGATATTATCATATCATACAGCATTCTGTATGACACAATTAATTAATATACAAAATCAGAAATTTTATACGCATCATAAATCTAGAAATATGACAATAATGACTTGATCTCATTGTCCAGTAATCCAAAGGGGGAAAATTGAATCATAAAACGTACTAAGCATCAGAATGAAGATACATGAGATGCGTAAATGTAAAAAAGTCGTAAACTGAATAATTAACTTCTTCGTTCCAGCTCTTTATATCTTTTTGTCGCATTTGGTCGCGCCTTGGAGAGAAAGCACAAGAGTTATGACGGGCCGAGCGTGTATAATTTGTCGCCAATTAAACGGTTTATCTCGTGCCTTTTCTCTTATTTCTTTCGATCGCAGTCTCTCTGCGACACCGAACGCAATTGTTGGCTCAGAAAAACGGAGTCATCGACCGTCTGGTGCGGGCGCAAAGAACCGGAAGCGCTTCCACTTCGCAGAGGCGAATGTCGTAATCGCATAACGACATCGTATGATTCTCCTAGGCGCTAACGAACACCCTCTATACTCCAACCCTCGACCTGCCATTACCCTGTGCACGCTGCAGTAACAAAAAATAATGGACGTCATTATCGGTCCGAGATAATGGTCGCGGATGAAGAGGAGAAAGGGCAGCAGGTGAAAGAGAAGCGCGAAACGACGATCGACGGATGGATGTGAAGAAAAAAGAAAATGCCGATCGGCGAAAACGCCCATGCCAACGACAATCGCGCTGTTCCTGGGATCGTTCCGATTTTTTGCTGGACTGTGCATTCGAGCTCGTCACGAAATTCTCGCTTAACATCGAATCTGGGGAAGAAAAGAGAAACGTCTGTGTGATTTTCAGAATTTGAGGTGTATTTAGGACAAAATTAGGACGATTAATTAATTATTTAGCACTTAGTATCTAGAGACTACTAATTCAAAAATATATAAGCTTAAGAAAGAAATTAATTAATGTTAATTAATTAATTAGTGCTAATATGAGTATTGTATTGCAAATTACCCTTTGAATTTTTTTCTTTACTTGAAAACATGCATTTAGTTTATTTAAAAAATAGAATACTAAAAATAGCAAACCAAATACACACAGGAAATTAACAAATATAGGAAAACATGCTTAATTTTTCAATGCACTATCATTTAAGAATTATTAAACCTTTATATTAATTAATTCAATTAAGATTCTTTATAATTCAAAAACAAATTGGAGAGAATAAAAGGCAAAAGGAGTCGGGCGCAGAAGACATCACGCAGTTAAAAACACCACTAAGTGACAAAAATCATTTATTCGAATAAAACTTTTTTATTGTAAGAGCGCTATTATTATAATAAAAGAGCGTTATTCGAATAAATGGTTTTTGTCACTTATTAGTGGTGTTTTTAATTGCGCGACGTCTTCTGCACCCGACTTCTATTGCCCTTTATTTTCTCCAATTTGTTTTTAAAAATTATTTATATGAGACGCTTCACGTCAACGGGGACAAATATCTGGGCAAAATTTGTGAAATCAAAATAAGACATTCAAGGGCTTAAAATTTTCGTTTTTATATGTAGTTTAAGGAAAAACGTGGCGTTTTCAAAAATTCAAAGCGGCTGCTCCAATATAGCGGTTAGAATGAATAAAAAACTTATGGAAAGTATTGAAAACATTAATTTCTTTGATCAGGTTCAAAATTCATTGATCAGGTCCAAAATTCATTTAGTTTCCATGAAAATTGATATTTATGGATATTTTTAATCACTCGTAAACAATCCATAGTCATATTTCCAAAATTCGAAGTGACGGATCCAGTATGGCGGCTGTACTGAATGAAGAACTGACTGGAATTCTAAAATCATTAATCTAGTAGTCCAAAATTTATTCAATCCTAAAAATCGATATCTTTTTTTTTACCCGAAAATTCTTATTCTTCGGAATAAAGATCCGAGAAAAATCAATTTTGAATCACACGATTAAGGGCCAGTTGCTCCATCTTTCGGTAAATTTTACCTCTGTTAGATAAATCCGGCAATCCACGTACGTAATTAGATAATCTTGCTACTTATCTAACAGGTAAACTTTACCAAAAAATGGAATATTAGGCCCTAAGAATCTAAGCATTTCAGTCAATTCTTCTTCCATTGCAGTCATCATATATTACATCCGCCATTTTCAATTTGGGAAATCTGATTACGGATTATTTATAAGTGATCCAAAAAAACTTTCAGATTTCAATTTTTAGGATTGAATAAATTTTGGATTACTAGATTGATGATTTAAGAATTCCAGTCAGTTCTTCATTCAGTCTTATTTCGACTTCACAAATTTTGCCCAGACACTTGTTCCTGTTGACGTGGAACGTTCCACTTGTGATATATATCACGAGCAATTTATTCTTTGATAATTTTTATTCCATCAAATAACTTGCACTGCACCAAGTGCTTGCATTGGCAAGAAAAACAGAAAAAATTATACGTTTAAAAGTTGATTGTCAGTGTTTATTATGGAAGGTGGCAACGAATTGCCCGGTATTCTGGCGGGATTGCAAGACGACATAGCGTGAACTTTCGCGAGTTGGTCGGTAGGCGGTCTAACGAGTGTGAGAAAAAAAAAAAATAAATAAAACGCGGAAAGCAACGAAAGAAGAAACGCGGAAGAATTCGATTTGCGTCGCGGTGCTATGCGGGCAGCAACAGCGGGCTCGATTATCGTCACGAAAACGTCGCGCGGCCGCGCGCGTGCGGCCGCGGGCTAAATTGCGTCCCATTTCTCAGCAACTTTTTCAATTTGTCGCGGCTCGGGCAACTAATTACCGGCCAAAATGACTTTTGCCTCGCTGCGGATGGCGGCTTTAGCATCCACGATAGTATAGCGGTGCGGCGGCATGGCGGCGGCGTGGCGGCGGCGTCGATGTCGATGTCGATGTCGCGGCATGCTGGGCCGACCGATTTTTCGAATACGTGATCGTCAACCTTGGTATGACGTATCGCGTGACATGACCACGTGCGAATGGCACATTTGATGCGAAATCAATGAGACAAAAAGAGGGACAGAGAAAGGAAACTCGCGAAGCGACAGTTTGATTACGTCTACTCGGACTTGGCGAGGCCGCGAGCGAATTGAACGGGAGATTTTTACCGAACCAGTACGGCGATAACGCTCGCAGGTGCCGTAACTGTTATCAGTGGAGTCGTTAAATGCGTGGTATTGACGTGCTCGCTTTTTGGAGATTAACGTTTCGCAGTATCGATTTGTACAAAGCCGGCGCTCGTGGGGAAGTTTGTTGATTGCTCGTTACACCCGTGCGAATTGAAAAGAGATGAATGTAAATAATGGAAATATTCCTTTAAAACAAAATATAAGAATGTTCTTATATTTTGAAATAATTTTAAGTAATTTTTTAGTTTTAAACACTTCTTCCAAGACAAAAAACTTTTGCTTATGTGTTAATTACACTTTAATTCAAATTTAGGAAATGGTACGCCAGTATTCTCAAAGCTCTACTATATATGGCAATATTTATTTTGCATGCTGTTATAACTGCAGTTGTAATTTCATACTGATTTCTATGTTCTGTTATTTTTAATGGAATTTCTCTGATACAATTTTACAATAATACGTAAATTGGTTTATTGAAAACATCATCGAAATATCTTTTGTGTGAATATATGTATTAGTATTTATTTTTTTGCTTTTGAATTGAATTTTTATCACTAAACATTGGTGATATTGATATATTTCAACAAAAAAAGAAAGGAAAATTTTGTTTTAATATTGTTTTAAATATTTTATAGATAAATATATATATATATATATATATATGTATACACACAATAGAATGTGATTGTAATAAGAACTTGTTATTAAATATAAAATTTAAAATAATTTTCTTATTTAAATGTTTTAATATTAAGTTTATTTCATGTTTAGTACATGAATATTATTGGATTTTTTATCAATAGATTAAGGATTAAAATTGGAATATAAAAAAAGGAAATAGAATTAGCATATTTAGTTGTTCAGTTCTTTTTATAATAATGTTGATGTATTTATATAATAATTTTATTCGATAAACCATGTCATAAAAAACGAAAGTAGAAGCTAAAAATATTTTCTATTTAATTTATTTTTAGTTCTAGATATATCTATTCAATATAAAGAAACTTCTATGTGCTTTAATGTTATTAATAAATCCTTGTAACTAGGATCATAATCAAATTTTTATTATAATTTATATTTAAGAGATATTCTGTTTGAAAATTTACACTACGGTAGATAGGATGTCTGGAAAAAAGATATAAAGTTTGAAAGTGAAGATAAAAAAGAAAGTGATATATCTTTCTATTAATAAATATTTAAATTAATATTTTCATTTCGTTTATCTTTACGATTAGAATATATCGATGTATATATTGATACATATAATTATTATTTAAATGATCTGTAATAAAAATGATGAATTCAAGGGGATGAAAAAGTTCTTTTTTCATCCTCTTACACATTTTCCTTCAAATTAAATTCGCAATTCTCATTACAAATCACTGAAATAATATAATTATAATACGCGAGAATATTTTAGTAATTTAAAAAATAATAGTTGCACGAGAGAGAGAGAGAGAGAGAGAGAGAGAGAGAGAGAGAGAGAGAGAGAGAGCGAGAGCGCATTAATTCAAGCCTCTCGATATCAATACCGAAAGTTGACATTTTTATCCGTCCAATTGTCCATTTCGATATCACCGTTGATAAATCGGAAGAAGCAAAAATTCCGTCCCATTTCTTCGAGATGATTTTTCATTGTGAAAGATTTGTTGTGCTGGCACGAGATGAACGTCCGTTCTGTCGCGTCGCGTCTCCATGCCAAGCTGGACCGCGAGATTTCTTCGCACAAATAGAAACGAGAGAACCTGCACTCCCGCTAGGCTTTACGTCGTGTAATCTTGGACTGAGTGACACGAAGACAGCAAGTACCGGATAAATTTGCTGGAAAGAAATTGGAAAAAAGGAGATTGTAGAAGAGAAAGAAAGGGAAGGTACACACGTGTCTCTGCGTATGAGAATGAACTGGAAACGCGGATAAACCAGAGGTACTTTAAGGAAAAAGAATTGAAGATGAGATATATATCTCTTCATGAATCTTCTACTAAAATTAATCTCCTAAACGTAAAAAAAAATACATTAAAACGCAAGAGGCAAGTTGCGAATTAAGGAGTATAATTTACCTTAAAAAAAATTGTTTGGATCTGTTTAGCGGCGAATAAGTTTATATAAAATTTAGGATATATATTTTTTTAATTAGAATCAAAATTGTCTATACGTGAAGTCAAATCTCATTGTCAGTCCAATTATAAAACTCAACAATTATTTGGACCAATTAAAGGAATAATCCGGTACAATTACTGAATATTATTGAATGCTTCAAATAATTGCATTAGTAATTTATGACATTACAGCAATCTATAATTGCTACAATAATAACTGATAATTCTATTTCGTTATTGATCCGTTGACGAATGAAGAGCACTTTACCGACAATTGTTGTTTTTACAGCGCGTTTTTATTTTCCCCGGAAATGGCGGCAACAGCACTCCACTTCCTTTGTTAGAATTGAATGTAATTTCATAGAAGACACTCTGTTCTTCCTCCTCGATCGATCTCTTAGTTCGCAACTAGGTCAGCAACTTTCCTATAGCGCTCGTGTTACGCACGTGTAACAACACGATACAGATAGAAACACGTTAATTTAATTATATATCCGTAGTAAAACAAGTGTTACCGTGGTTGATTTTGCCCTGATAATTTGCAATTGTGTTTTGTGTGCAAACAAAAAAATTACGAAGAATAAAGGTCTGGACTTAAATATGCAAAAAATAATTTTAGACTTTATTCGTTTCAATTAATTTTACTTATGTGTTTGCATGTGTATGCAATACATGTTTATATACGTGCATACATATATACACCCATACAAGAATAGAGACTTAATTGTAGAATTATTTTATATTTTAAAATGAGAGAACGCTGGCGAAGCTTTAGATACGTAAAACAGTAAAATATTTACTTAACTTTTAATTGATTTTGCCATCAACTCTGGCATTTAAATTAAAGTTTAATTATCAAAATATTCAAAATTGAAATTTAAAAGAAGATAGCAAAATAATCTTCTTCACAGTTTTCACTACAGTTCCACTAATACTCCCGTCCATACAACTGCTGTTTCAAACATTCATTAATTCTATATACAATGAATTTAACAGATGAATTAATCATAATCGGACACTTATATCTGCTATCTCAAGTTGAGTTTTGCGAAAATCTCTAATGACCATAAAATCCGCGTAAGCTACAGCAAATCGAAAACAAAGAACGTCCGTATGGTAGTATACTACAACTCCACGATGACAAATGAAACGCTTAAGTCGGATGCAAATGGAAATACACGGGGGATGAAATCGCTTCAGGAGGGGGATTACTTCCGCGCTTATTCGGCGGAAAGAGTGGGAGTACCCGCGAGCACAATTCCCGCAAAAATCTGATTCCGAAACAATTACTCATACGACGATCCACGAATAACCGATTTGTCTCGCGACGAGCGCATATACAATTGTGTAACGTTTATATGGGTGTTTGTATGTATGCGTCTGTACGTTCTCATCTACCTCGTTGTGACCTCAATCCAATTCCCGGGAGATATTATAACGCGGTGTATTATCCCGAGTCATCGAATATTCCCGCCGACCACGAAGACCTATCCCGCTCACAGTGGCGACGAAATAAAGAAACAGTGATCTCCCGTGACACGGTGAGACAAATCTTTCTCCCTACCTGGTAGTCACTCCGCGAACCAGCCTTTCCCAGCACTGTCTCTCCGGTAGGAAACTTTCAATTTCCGGATATATCGTTCTTGGGCAGCATCGAGTACGCGTGATACAACAACGTCGGCTTTATTGAATATTTTTCCTTGAGCCTGCAGGCAATCGATCCTTTTTCTTTTCCGTGAAAATTGCTTGATCTTTCATAACTTTTCGATCTCGACATGAATACAAGACATCCTGTTTGTTTTACATGTATCTTTATAGTCTTCTTTATTATACTAACTTGTTTAATCGTAATATGCTTCTTGATATGTATAAAGTATCAACGTCGAACCATTGCTATAAGAGAATTAAGAGAAAAAATAGGTATATAAATTTCCTTATATTGAGAGAAAAAAAATGGCTGCAATTACTATAATTTAATTATAATTTATAGTGCTACTAACTATAATACATTTCGCTACTAACTATAATTATTTTATCACAATCGTTTTATTATTTTAATTACTTCTATATAATTTATTTTTACAATTATAGTCGCAAATATCAAATGGTTCCTTCTCAGTGTATGACAAGTTATGATACTACAGTCTTTGATCTGTAATATCTTGTGTGAATCATGTACTATATTACATATAACGTAATGTATAAGTGTATAGCAATGTCAAATTGAAGGGAAAGGAGGATGCAAGATTGAATAAACATTGAATAAAACCGACATATAGAATGGACCGCTGATGGTAGTGGTGGGGGTAGAAAGACGAGTAGAGACTGATTGGTTGTTGGATTAACAGCGACCAATAGTAATCAGTAGTTATCAGTAAACAGAGAAAGAACGATCATATTATTTCTGCCTCTCACTCTACTCGTCTTTCTACCCCCACCACTACCATCAGCGGTACATTCTAGATGTCGATGAATAAAACGCTTGCTTGATAAAATGTTCAGTCAACAATGTTTACCGAAAAAAATTTTCAACAAAACGTGTCTACTGAAAGAATTATTTCCAACTAAATATTTCGGTTACCATTTTTTAAACAGCAACATTGTATAAGTTATGCTTATTTGCTGTCAACGTTATTTGACTTCACTGTTTGTATCTGTGTTTGTATCTATGTACATATGTATCTAACCTGGTTTATTCTCGATGGAGCTACATGTATCGATTATGTGTGTACCAAAAATGATGAAGATTATTCGATTTGCGGTAATGTGCTGTAAAATCTAATATCGCTTAATATACGATGCATGATGATAATTTTCTTTACTTCGTTTGCAATTCTATCGTTTTATGAATCGCTGCTCATCGAGCAATCGAAATTCTCCGATCGCGGCAAATAGAAAAAGGAAGATAAGGAAAGCAACGACACATCGCACATGCCGCCGTAAAGATATTTTGTGGACAGTGAAAAAGCGCACGTTTAGGAGATCGGGATAGCGAAAGAAAGGCGCGAGGGGTTGATCCGCCGGAATGGGACACCAGAGGGATGACCCGATGGCGCTCGGGGACATACAGGCAGAGGGCGTGTTGCCAACTGCAGTTTCGCAGCAGCGTTCTTCAAATCGATTCCCATTTCCCTGAGAAATGCAGCACGCTGACGGAAACGCCCGCCCATGCTGGATAGAATCGCGGAATGGAAATTGATAGCGCGAGCGCGAAACGAGCTCCTACGAAAGTCATCGCGAAGGTAATCAATTGCAATTGTATTCTGCGAGCAAAAGATTGCGAGTCGTGAACTTCTTGAGTTTTAATACAAGAGTCAGGAGAAGTGATGCACAAACGGAGCGCATACGGTACTCATAATACATACATACGTCATAAAAAAAAAAGAAAAGAAGATAAGAAAATACTAGTGATACATAAATTAAGAAAAAGAGAGCGATGTAAAATTGACGTACTAACTGATAATACGAGCAAACGTTATGAATCACTAACAAATGCAGTATTCAATTGGAACTTTCTTTGATGTGCCTTATAAGTGAATCAGATCTAATTCGATATGACATGCACAAATTCGTATTCGTTAACTACATTGATCGGTAAAAAAAATTTTGATTAAGTAACTCTAATCAGAACAGATGTTTCTTATATAATTTTAAACGTGCTGAATCCAAATCAGTAAGTGAAAATGTTTTACTACGTCAGGCTTTGAAACCAGTTGAAACCTCCAAAAACTTTTTTCATCGATCAGTATCATTTCGTTTAACTGTTATTTAACATTCTCTATCTACAATTGTTTATTTAAAAAACATAACTGATCAAGCAAGAAGATCGTGATAATGTGCACATCCCGAAATGACTCGTGTGTATACACAAACTTGCGTGTCGAAGGGAAAGAGGAGAGTTATTTCTTGTTTAAACGTTCTCGCCGATACGTCCCTTCGCGTCGAATGATCATGTCTAGATCGCTGACGAAAACCGGCCGATCGTACAATGCTGGAGTAAATCTGTAACAAGTAAACAGACGTCAGTCACGCATAAATGATTACGCGTCGCTCGTGCGCAACGCGCACACACACCCACGCGTATCAATCACCGCCTGGTTTACCGAATGCTGGCTTGCTAGTAATTTAATCACTTTTAGTGCCCTATTGATATTCTGGAAAATTCGGTCAATCGATTGAAACGCGGGCCAATCGTTGGATGTTAAATTATAAGTTCATAATTATAATCGCACAGGAAAATTAGCTGTCAAAATTCGCGAAGAAACAATCTTTAATTATTTATTTCAATCGATTCAGTAATTACGGCAAAATATTACGATATATCTGGAATATCGGTCAACATAATTGTGTCAAAGTGACAAATTTTTAAGTTTTATTATATTTTATGACTTTCTCTCTGTCTTTCTTAGCAAAAATCAATTGTTTTTAATACAATTCCTAAAAATTTTGTATACAAATTATTAAGATTTCTTGTATGCATTTTAATTTTATTATAATTTAATAGTACGAAATTTACATATAATGCTGGAAATACAATGCTTAGAATTAAGTAGATAAAGATTAATTCTAATTTTGTTTAATTTGATCTAAGTATTGTAGCTTAAAAATATGAGTTTCACGTTTTATCGTATAGAAGCTCATTTTAACATGAAAATTTTATTCTTTTTCAATCTCAGATTTTTACAAATGTTTAGCAATTGTTATATTAAAAAGGATAATCGATATTTCAAATGATGAAATTATTCACGTACTGCACGAATAGACCAGTCAGTGTAAAGTTGAGTAAGAGTGTTAAGAATTTCGCGCACGCGTGCGGCAAAAACTGATAGAAAATCCGAAAAATTCGTCGTACGGATTCGATTGCACGCGTCACTCATTGCGCGTTAAATTATGGCCCGTAACTATTCTTTGCATTTTCTATGAAGAGTGGAGACCATATTTTTTTTATTTCTATCACGGAAGACATAAAGCTTTTATGATACCTACAATTTTCTGGAACACTTCCCTTTGACTGGCTATACGGGCACCAAGATTTACGCCACGTACGTCAGAATAGAGCTTTGTTCAAAGATTTGTGACTGGGGGTTGTACCAATTTTGTAGATGACTTGCTATGTGAAATTGCATAAAAAAAAAACTTTCAAAGTAAAAATAAAAAATTATTCTCAAAATGAATTCTGTTCGAAGAATGTCGATATTCATGAAACGCTTGTTTATTTTAGAAAGAAATAAATTTTGTATGTGTAACTCCTATATTTGAACTTTAATCTATAATTGATTATATTCGAACTTTAATAAGATAGTTTTATTACACCGCATTTTATTTTAGACGTATAAGTGGATTTGGATTCGTTCTGCCAAGTCTAAAGTAAGCGGATTTATTTTCGAATATATCATCCGCAGGTATCGTTTAATTTCCGTTCATTCAATACGAGAGAGACCGAATAAAGTCGCAAAAACCAAATGTGTACCGGATCGATTCATCTGAATTTACAAACTGCTCGACAAAACGGGTGCATTCGCTAATTTTTCATGAAAAGACGTCAGACATCCCCAGCTTTCCGGACTGGCGACTCGACGAAAGCCGGCGACACGCGCGACGGAAATGAAGACGAGATCGTATACCGAGATAAGTCGTGAAAACTCTCAAAAACTCACGGTCACGCCAAATGTTGAAAGAGGCTTCCCTATCCGGAGAAAACCGCGTGGCGGAAATTGAATGACGACGCGTCGTTTACAACTTGTGCCGGAAACCGTCGGTGTTCGTCCGGGGTCTCCGGTTGTGATAACGATGACGCCACCGTGCCGTCGTGTTGCGATAAAAATTTATGCATTCTCTGCGACTGGCGCTGAAATACGTCTGGGTGATGGCAGCACACAAAATGTGATAATATATCGTTTCCCGTATATGTATTGGTGCACTTGATCGCTCGTAAATAAGTGCATCGGTCTTCAAAATCACTTACGAAGTATTTGGAATGATCTCGTAGCCAATAATTAATGTAACGGGAATAAGAATTTGGTTCTCTCTCGAGAAGTATTAAAATAATACGATGACTTTTCAGTTAGTACCCAAATGATATTATTCCTCTTTTATGTAAATGTCGATATATTTATTAATTAATATCACTGACCAGTTAGCAATTAAATTTTAATCTTTATGCTTATAATTTAGTTAATGATAATATTTAATCAGACAATTTGATTGATTATTCAGTAGGTATTTAAATAACTGTTTATAAATAAAGTTTGACAAATGTTTAAATAAATCTCTGTTTTATAAATGCATATATTTATGTTTTCCAATAAACGTGCTGCGTATGATTTATTGTGTATTTTGGCTGAAAATCGTTTTTGTTATTTGTTACAAGAGGAAATTTATTTTAGGCTATATATAACGTGCGTGATGTTGCAAAGGGTTAAAAGACCACTTTTTGCGCAAAATGCCTGAATTGATGATCTATAATCTATATTGATGTTTATCTACATCTCCTCGGTAGGTTACATTACCAAACAACCATTATTCATAAAGATAGGCACGTTTGCTCCTATCTACTAACATTTCATTCTTTTTTTATTTCAATATGTCACATCATTGGCCCAATCGTATTTCATTCCTCCCTTCATTAAGAACGTTAGTCTTGTCTCTGTCGACCCACACAATTTTGGTCCAAAATTAGTCTCTACTTATTAATAAAGAATATTAATGTTCCGCCACATGTACAGCATTCCAACTTTTAATATAGAATCAATTCTCTCTTTATATAAAATACTTAATCTAATGTTATCATAATTGAATTTTAAGCGATTGTATTTCTAAACGTGTTTATATATTTAATGGTTATATCTATTTTACATAGCAACTTTCTATATTTCATTTTTCTTCTTATTACGTCGGTACAATAATGGCAAATAAATTTCAATGTTTGTAAAACAACTGCAAATTTTATTTAAAAAGGCATCACTTTTGCTAATAGTATTATAAAACATTTACAAAGTTCATACATTTGATGAAATGCAGAATTAAGTAAATTTTTCTTTATTCGAGAATTTCCAGCCATGTTCTGTCTTACTTGACATTTATCTTATTTTTTTTCTAATAATCGCAGTAAAATAGCAATTCGATCGTTTTACAAAACAACTCAATAACTGATCGGTCATAATATAATATAATAATTATGATAAAATAATGATTACACAGAAAGAACGATTTTGCTAAGTATACACAAAATTTAAGTAGATACAGATCTAAAAATAATTTTGTTGGATCAATAAAATAATTTTTAATGACCAAGCAAGCAGCTCGAGTCTCCTGTACAGTTATTTTAATTATACTAATATCTATAAAATTGGATCTATATATAATTAAATTTTTAGATGTTTTAATAAAACCGTTTTTTCCACATATTATTATAACAATTGTTTTACTCATTGATTTTGATTAATTTTAAAATTAACTTGACCAATGTTCGGTATAAAATCTCTTTATAAAAATTGAAGTACAGAAATACGGAGAATCAAGCGAAATGCGATTGATGATAAATGACATTGATGAAACTGATCTTGAGAGACAGAATTACCAAACGCGGCCATAAATTTGATGAGCATGTTTGCTCCCGTCGCGCAAAATCGACCAGAAATTGATCCTTTCTCACTCCAGGTTGCCGCGCCACCGCGCACCGGCGTTCTCGTATTTCATGTTTCCCTTCATTGAGAACATCGGTTTCGCCGTGTCGCGGCGCCCACCCTTCACCAAGCGTCGGTTCGCGCGGATGCACGTGGCGGCCGCATTTTTTTTCTCCCCGCTCGCATCGCGTCGTCGCTAAAATCCATGCAGATTTTTCACGAGGCTCTCTTCGCTGTGCGCGCGTTCGCCAACCATCGGGAAAAAAAGCATCCCTCCGGCCAGCCACTCTTTCCCCCGCCATCCTCTCGCCGCCGTGGCCTTTTTTCATTCTGTCGACGCTGCCCGACGTGGCGGTACGTGAAACGAATTTATAACTGCAGCGATACGACGGCCGAGCCCTTGAGTCGAATACGTCGATTTTAATACCCGCTACCTACGCCGCGCATCCCAGCCTACACGCCCTTGTCACTTTCGGCAACCCCTCGAATGTCAAAGCGCACCCTGGCCGATCGGCTTTTACCGTGTGGATATTGAATTTATACCGCACAGTCGAGAGATCTGGTGGGAAATATGCGGGCAGGGATGAACAAAAGCAAATTTTTCTTGATCGAGAGTACTATCGCCGTTGCCGATAGTATTCAAAGTTGACAATTTTGTATTTTGCAGTATGTATATGAGAGTTTTTTTTGTGCGTTAGATAAAAAAAAGTTCAGAGTATGGGGTTATAAATATTTCTTTGTGTTTTCATATTCCTGATGGTGTGAGTGCGTGTCTGCTATATATGTGCAAATATCTAAAGTCGCAAAAGGCAACAAATATGCATTCAAAATATCAAACAAATAAAATATTTGATTCTGATAGAATTGAACTTTCTAAAAATATGCAGTGAATATGCATGACTTTTTACAGAGAAAATTGTAAATGAAAAAAAAATATTGTATATATTCTTTTGAACTTTCAACTACAATGTCGTTTGCAAAATTTCTTCACCACCATATCGAGTATACAATTAAAGCATAGATAAATATTCTCAAATTTTTATAAGAAACTAAATTTTGTAAATAAAAAGTACTATAATATGCTTATATATAAAATTTTCGCAAGTAATAGATACACGATTTAGTATTGTTGAAATACTCGACTATTGCATAGAGAATACAGATTGAAACTGTATAAATATAAAAATATATAAAACTGTATAAATATATATAAAACCGCACTTGTGCGCATCGTATACTCCAGATTCAATAAAATATTCCTATAAAGTAACAGCTTTCATGAAAACAGATGAATAATTTTATAATAATAATATAACATTTTTATTCTATTAATTTTGATCAAAGATGTGAAATGATATAAAAGCTTTTGGAAAAAACCGTACTTACGGAAAATATGATATTTATTTTTATAGAAATACCGAAACTTGTTTTGTATTTTTTAAGCACGACTATTTCTGTTTAAAATTGTGTATCCATATAAAATATTCAACTATTCCAAACATCTCAGTAAATATGAATCCTTATTAATATATCATGAAAAGTATTTTCACGATATTATTCCATTCATGATTATATTCCATTTGATATAAACAATCAAGCGGTGAAGATTAAAAGTCGGAGTCAGCAAGTGGCGAAAGTACGAACTGTCACTTTTTGTAATTTCGTCGACGATTAAAGTATAGGAAGGAGATTGGGGTCGAGATGCAATGGTAGAATTTACGTGACTCAAGGTGAAGACAAGAGAGACTAAAGGGAAGGAAAGGACTAGTAGATCAGGCGAAGGGGTTTTTTTTTTTAAGCGTGACACCACGGATAAGAGAGGATGGCGCAACTTTAAATCCAGTCGTCACACTATCCCCCTCCTTACACCAAGATTATAAAAATTACCCTTCGCCGACCTCACAATGGGGTCGAGATTAAAAGTCACGAAGCCAGAGTCAGCAAGCGTCGCGACGCACCATTCCGGCAGGAAAACGGAACTGCTACTTTCGTAGTCCGGACGCGGCTGAGCGAAGAAGGATAAAAGAAGCTTCGGCGTATCCTGGAAATGAGTGAGACGCAAGAATACGTAAGCAGTGGTATAACTTTAAATCGAGTCTTCTTCCTTCGTTCTTCTTTTGAAACGGAAGAGATACACGCCACAGACCATTGAAACCAAACAATTCTACTTTATTTTCAATATTTTAAAGAAATGTCAATATGTGTAAAGAAGTAGAACATAATAAAAATAATGAATGTACAAATGAATTATTAAAAAATATAGTAACAGAAGGAACGGAGCATATTTTATAAACGAGAACACATTGGAAAAAATCATTAATTAATATCTTATTATTCGGAGAATTTTGAGTATATTATTTCCGATAAGAGTGCAAGATTTTTTAAATTGAAAAATATTACAATAATAAAAACTATAAACTCATGTAACTTAATATGGTAAATTCAAAACAATTATCAAAAAAACGAAACATTTCTGTACAATATATTACCTGTGTATAAAGCAAATCAATTTATATATTATTTTTACAATAAAACATATTTTATATTGATTAAATACGATAATTCAGTTTTATAAACTCTATTACAATATATGAAATAATTATATACTACTCTCTCTCGTATAATCTAGTATATATATATATGTACAATATAATATACCTATTATAATTCACTGTGAGTATTCTAAGAGTCTCTATTAATATGGTTGGATTAAAATTTAGTAAGATAAAAGGTTGGTTTCTGACTTATGATGTGGAAAAAGAATTTCTACGAAAGGAAACTTGCACTTCCTAAATGAGGATGAACGTTGGGAGAAATTCAGGAGTGTAACTCCAACTCGCGCTGGCGGCTTCTTCTTTTACACGAAAACTGTTGAACTTCATTTCTTGGAAAGAGTCTAGATTAAAAATCGAGAATTGCAGTCCGTCAGAAAGAGATTGCACGTTCGGAAGACTGAAAGCCGATTATGCTTTATCTATTCCAGATATTTTATTATTCCAAGGATATCAACGTTTCGGGGAACATTTAGACCCGTGGGATTTTATTTAATTTCTTTGCCGGATATTGCGGTATCGTTCCATGAACGCTTTCCCAAATTTTTCACCAATATTCTCGGTATTTCTCACCAAAATTCACGCTTCTTGAATTACGGGGCCTCTATAAAAATATCATCAAGCAGGCAAAGTTTATCCTCGCTTACGGATCAAACCATCCGTCGACTTTAAGCAGAATTGCCATGCACGAAATTACCGAATCGGCCGCAATATAAAGGTACGATGCGGAAGATACTAAACCCAAACGCGCCACGCGCTTAGCATAGATATGAATTTCAAGCTGGCTCTCACGGTGCGATACGAGAAATTCTTTCGCGTTCGGAGTATTGAGGAGATTCGCAAATAGAATATTCTGAACTCACTCGCAACAAGATAGCGCACACCTCTGAACGGGATGCTTCGTTTTATCCTTGGACAGAATTCTTTTTACACTGTATTTTTCGCGATATCAACAACTATTTTTTTAACCCTCATAATTCATCTCACGAATTTTCAGATTTATGTTCAGCTTCAAATTAATCTCCATACTTGTTTTCTATATTTCTTTAATGGTAATATTAATTGTTTCTAAATATAGCTTCGTGAATTTGGACTCTTGTAAGCATTATACTAAAACATTTACGAACATTCAAAGATGGTTTGCAGATAATAGTTACACGACTGGTTTTTGGTATTACGAGCGTTCCGCTCGTTGATTTAAGAGGCCGGCTAGCAGGCATTTCTCCAAGCAACATAGTCGAGCGCTCCAAAGTCAGTGCTCTATTTATGAGCGTGTAATAGTCTTGATCTGTTGGATTATTTAATTTATATCGCTAGCTGTGGATTAACGAAGAATTATTATTATTATGATACGTCTTGAAATTATACAAGCAAAATGTGTTTGTTATCTGGCTGTGCTATTTTCCAAAAATAAAGAATTAGATCTGTGATGTATGTTAATATTTAATATTTTCAAAGAACTTTTGAGAAGGAAATTCTCTGTATATACATATATATGATATAAAATTTGAAAAATATAATAGTTTAAAATATCTTATAATAGTATGTCATCAATTGATTAATATAAAACATTTACAGAACATCTTAAAAATATCTAATTCCACAAACCAACAATGAAAACTATAAGAAAGTTATTGTTAAAAGTGTCATAGTTCTCCCCAGACATTAAATTAATAAGATTATCTTAAATCATTAAAATTATTTATGAAAAATATTTAACTTTCAAAATAATTTTAATGTATATTTTTTAATTAAATGGGGTATTCCTATATCAAGTATCAAAAATTGAAAACGTTTTTAATAGTAAGATAATATACTTAAAATATCGAAGCTATTGCACAGTACTGTAGTCTGTTATGTCTCGTATCGGTATACCAGCTTACTACTCTATATAGCGAATCTGGTGCCTCCAGATTGCATCATCGTTGTGGTATATGGGTCGTTAGTCGATGCGCATAATCTTCGATCGCAATCGTGGCTGGTGGGCCGATTATACCTTGCTTGGCATATCGATCCCACTAGTCGATACGGATATCGAATTCGAATCTTGGGGTGATCCTTCCCGACACAGACGGCTGCGAGATAGAACCGGAGGCACAATTGCGAGCAACCCAGTTTCAGGAATGAATGGCAAATGAGCGCGCAGTAGTTCGCAGCGAACATGGTACTCTGCGGGAAGTCTTAACCCGTTCACTACTAAAAACGATCGTAATTGTCCAACGGATTACATCAAATGTAAGGAATTATGAAAACGACTATTGGACCGACTATGAATGCGACTATCCTTGGAAAAGCTCGTATAATTCACAAGCTTTATTATAATAAAGATATATGGAATATGAGAAAAGTACATATATATATATATACTCGTATATATTATAGAACTAGATAGAGCTGTAGATAGATTAATATACATAAATCTAGATAGAATAGGTTAATTGTTCATGAAACATAATGTGAAAGCTTTTATTTCTCTGATTTTTTTATTTATAATTCTTATCTAATAATTCAATATATAAAATCATTTTAGTATTCATATAGGTATTTGTGTCTCACATTGCCTTTGTTATGTATTTTTTAATTCTCTAGGTTTCGTTTTCATTGTACGGACTTTTAGATTTCTATAAAATATCTGTATCAAACTCAAATTATAAATATATTTTATCTTTTCATCAATTAGGTATCTTTATTTACAATATCTTTCATCATTCTAAAACGTTATGATGATATGGTTACTCGCGTTTAATCGATTAGCAACGGCATGTTGGATCGAGTATACTCTTACTTGTTCCGTTTCCCGCAATGCGTGAGTCATTCATTACGACTGGCGGCACATCGAGGATCTCTCGAATGTTTCCATCGAGCTTTCTCATCGTCGTTAGAACTTAGTGATGGCGTTAAATTTAACGAGTCCAATAATTAAATTAAAAATAAGGAGTTTGAAAGTGGCAGGAATCGTAACTCTTTGTTCATCACTCCCGTTGAAGTATAAATTGCTGGATCGATATAATTCAAACGTCGTAAAAATTGATGGCTTATTTTTCCAGCATGTAATAACCATCATAATAAATGGGAATGTTAGACTAGCTGCCATTTTCCTCAGAAGAGAGGTTCTATCACAATGTACCTATAAATGATATCCCTTTCTGATTTTCTTTCGTGATTCTTCTCTCTTCTCCTTTTCCTTTACATGCAGTTATTTTGTTATGACGCAATAATGCATTATCTTGGCTGGAAGAGCTTAGCTTTATGATACAGCCATTGCATTTTTATTTGCCAAGAATAATCACCTCTCACTAATTTTTTATGGGTCTTCATAAGACAGGTAGTTCAACGATATACATATATTCTGAAATCCATATAATAAAGAATGCTGAAAAATTTTTATCTTTTAAGAAATATATTTATTATAAAGCAATATACCATACATAAAATAAGTAAACATTATCGATAATTATAATACTTTATGGATGCAATAAATACAATGTTTACAGAACAAAGCATCGTAAACGATATAATTGAGGTCTATTGGCTATTGTACTCAGCTATTATATTCGTGTATCGTAAATTAAAAAAAAAAAAGATTTCACTGACCGCACTTTTTATCCGAAAATTTTAACAGTATTGAAATGATATGAGTATTTTAAACGTACGCAGAAAAATATATGAGAGCCTACACGCGTGTTTTGCCGCGATAACATTCATTTACTCGAAAATCGTTTACTCATATGTACTCTATTTCAATCGCATAATTGCTAAAACATTCACTTCCAACGAATTTTATTCCGCAGCAAAATCCGCACAATTAAATCTGACATAAATCGATTTTAATACAACGAACGATAGATAATCGCACGTATCGCACTACTACGCACTGATGCTTCTCAATTCTTATCTGTTTATGAAGATCTAGTGTATTTGTTGCGAGCATGTAGTCAGTCATCAATTCATTGCGCAGAAAATCTCATTGCACATGTTCGAACGAATATGTCGAAATGATTTCCATATTCACACAAGCGATTGGTTATACGATGAATCTACTTTTCCAAACACGATTTCGTCGATTTCCATGCATTTCACTCATAAATATCGTTTATCCAAAAAAGTCGCTTGTTTCGATGACCTCTCAATATATCGTAATATGAACACTGCTATCGTAATATCTGCCATTACAGAAGTACAATATATTAGAATTTTAATGACTTTTTTAAAATAATAATATATTCTCATACAATTTCTTTTTTTTATGTTAAATTCTCGTTCATAATGTTAAATTGTATTAATATTTATTGAATATTGGTTTTAATATTTTATAATTCATCTGATTTAATACAAAAATATGAATAAACGTTTCTACAATTAGATCATCTTCAGTGTGTTAACAAAACAATCTAATATAGATACCATGATTTTGATTCCAAGTGCATGTATTAATTTATTATAAACAATATAATGTACAATTGAATGTATAGTATAACAAATAAAACTTACTTATTGAGAAAAAAACTATAACTGTAATTAGTTACTTTTATAAAGTAACTTTTTCAATCCCCTGTTGGAAACGCGGTTGCATCGACACAGATTTGTGCCAATAATATGACGTTTTATAAAACATTCCGGCGATTTCCGGCGTAATATCGCGTTCGATTTTCAGTCTCGCGTACGAAATAGGAAGGAATCCTTAGAACAAGACTAGGCGAATTGCATTCACACTCGTCTCTATGTAACTACAACGAGAGCAAACCGCAAACCGCGGAAAACGGCTTCCCATCGTTGCATTTTTCAAAAAGCGCGAAACGAACTTTACACTCGAACCCGCACTCTAACGCCGACGATATCGGCAGTCTTATCAATAATAAATGTCACTTTTATTACACACGTGTGCCCAGACGCTTTCAAGGTGCGGAAGCGCAAAAACTATATCGTTGACTCTTTTATTTTCAGATGCGCCATCCGATCCAAATGAAGCCAGCCGACAGTGAGAATCGGAATGGTGAGTGAAAAGTTTAATTATTTTTTCAAGACGTGCGCGCTAAAATTGCTAATTAAATTTTTAATATCGCGAAGCACTCAAACCGTATTGTAAGTAATGGCATTGAATTAATTTTTAAGGAAACCGAAGTATTGTTACTTTATGAGAAAAAAAAATGTGCACTTTTGTTGTATACATTAACAATATGCGCAGGTGTTGAGACAGTAACAATCTGTTTTATAGATCGATATATTTAAAGCAAAAGACATGATAATACACTGCAATAGTAAAAATATGTAATTTTAATAGGAAACCAAAAGACGTGGTAACATTTCGCGTCAAATACTTATATTTTTCGTAAATCTGATCTATTTTATAAAAAATAAATTCCAAACTTTTTTCAAATGCATTAAAGTCTGATTTTAACAAGAGCCAAAATTTTGAGTTACATTTTTAACATCAAATATAATAAAATTTCGAGCGTCTTGTTTAATGATCGCTCAATCGCTTCGAAGTTTTGGCACGATTAAGGATGGAATTTCGAGCAACGCGGCATGACGGTATAACCGAAAGAGAAGACAACAATAACGGTCGCGAAGATAAAGTTAACTTTCTTCGTTCGACGGAGAATGCAGCTCAAAGCACGTTCATTAGATACTAATTAATTGGCTGAATTGAGGGGCTTGTCGAGATTGCGTAGTCAAAGAAGACATAAGCGAGCTATGAAGCACCAAGTGGTAGGATGATAAGGTAGGCCAGGAAAATTATGGGGATAGGCAGAAGCGAACAAATTTTGTCGATAACACATAATTATTAAGAATCGATTTGTAAGCGAATTCGTATGTGGCATTAGTCTTCTCCTCTTTATCTTCTTGACTTTTTAAATCCTCGATTTTTTTCATTAACAAATTTACTTGGACAATATATTGTTCGTAAATACCGTGATAAATCACAGACATTGTATTATAAGAAATATTAAATCTCGTTCTAGATATTATTTTAGGTACGTAGATAATGTTTAAATGTCCCATTCAGAAAATTACTATTTTATTTTGTACTAAATAAAAATAAATACAAGAATAATAGAGAACTATCTGAAAGTTAATTGACAAGTAATTCTTCTCTTAAAATGCCATACTGTAAAGTCTCTCCACTTATATTTTATAAATTCAAAATATAAATTCTATTTGCTATACATTTTAAATATAAATATATATATGTACTATGAATTAATGAAATATTAAACAAATCATTATTTAATGCCTGTTTTTAATAACTTATCAAAACTTACTTAAGAGCGTATCAAAAGTGAAAAATATCATTGAAAAAGTATGGAAGGAAGATAATCATCCGTCGTCGAGCATGAATATTATTCATGTAGCAGATTTTACTCTTTGAATTTCCTTATTTCTTCCATTGCATATCGATCGGAAAAGGACCATGTAAAAATTTGAGAATGTCGAAAAGCACAGCGGATAGTACTGCGAAAACCAACAGGAGAGCCAACGAACGTGGCAAAACGCGCGATTTTTTTACGGATAACTGCGCCGCGTTAGCAATAAAAATTCGACTACCGGCTGGACGGGGGTGTAACGTAAAGCGTACATAAAACCGGCCACGTCGGTGGGACGACGCAAAACGAATGCTAATGAAATATTAACGACACCCGTCACGTGCTGCGCTGGGCTGGACCGCTCGGTTCCTCTCTTTCCTCTCACTTTTTCTCTATTTCTTGTCTTTCTCTCTTGCGTGATCGTTCACTCTCTCATTCCATGTTTCACCCTTTACGTTCCTTCCCCCCTTTTTATTCATCCCGTTTGTCTTTCTCTTTTTTTTTTTATTTTGTGCCGCATAAGAACTCCTCCCCCCACGAAGGATGCTCACGCGCGGTCATTTTTTTCCATCGAAGCGCAACACCATTTCAGGCGCAGCCTGTGTGCAAATGACATGCCAAATTGTAATCACGCCAAGATTCAAGCGGCTTTACACCTTGCGTTTAGCGTTAACCGAAACCTGATTCTGACACTTTGTTTGTTACGGTCGAGCTTGCGCAGTTGCACGAACAAGATCCTGGATCAAGTAACCACGTTACATGGACCGACGCTCGATCCTGTTTACTAGCAGTTACGCGTCAAACAGAAGTTACTCCATTGGTTAACCATTCAATCGCGACGGCTTCGCAGTTGGATTTGCTTTAATTTTTCAATCAAATTATCAAAGACAATACCTATATTAATTGTTATCAAAGACAATTCTGAGTGATGAAAACGTGACCATAGGAAAGAAGTCCAATTGATTATATAATTAAAAAAGAGCCTACATTTTATACAATTAAATATGTTTTCTCATAACAATTGTATGCATGAGATGTATTAAAATATCTAACATAACAGCAAATGGAGCATTAGAATACAATAAAGTACAATAACGACAAAGAAAATATTATAATAATGAAAAAGAATATATTGTAGCAAAAAAAATAATTTTATTTAATGGTATAAGTATAAACTCTTTTCTTTTCTCTCCGATTTTTTAATAAAATTATATATCTTTTAAAAAAATTAACATTTATAACAATATCATTTCAGAAAAATAGAGAAAAGATATGTAAATTTGAAATAATACAAATGGAATATTGTGGATTGTGGCAATTAAATATATATTACTAATTTATAACTTTTATCATTGTTACTATTAGATAATATAACATAAATTTATATTATATTTAATTTTAAAAAGCTTAATAATACCCCTACTATACACACACATTCGTACAATATTTTTATTAAAAATCTGTAAATTATAAAATATAAAAAATAATATTATTATCGCCATATATTAAATATTTACAACAGCAGATGCAATAAATACAGAGATTAAAGCATATTAAAAGGTGTGATACAAAATGTATAGTGTGATACATGCTTAAAAAGGTAATGTAAAGACAGAAAAAATTAAAAAATTCATTGCAACATATCGCAAGAATAGCCAATGGAATTAACGTTACCGACATTCACCGCGTTTTAAATAAAATTTATTACAAATCTTATTATCCACCAGAATAGTCGTAAAAAAGATATAATTATATATATGGTTTGCTTAAGTTTTGTGATTCTTTTCTAATTTTTTGCTGAGTCCAAAATAGAAAATTTATGATCAAATTTAAAAAAGGAGAATCATTTCTAAACATAAAAACGATATAAAAGACAATTTCAAATTGTTTGTACATTTTCAATCAAATATTTACATGGATCGAGTGCAGTAAAAATTTAAAAAAAAAAGTACCAATATAACTTGTATATGTTTTCCTCTTTTCGTAAAAAGATATTTGAAAAATGGAAAAGGTGATCTGTTACTTATATATAAATTTATCAATATTAACAAATATTGATATGTTTATTGGCATGTAAAACTAACACAAAAAAGTATTTTCCAAACAATTGAATTACTTATTTACTCTTATCTATCAATCTCCATGATGTTTAGCAAATGCATTCTATGGTCTTATAGAATATAGAGTAACAAAAGTATAAAAGAAATCGTTACAATTTGTACTTGTATACTTAACACTCAGTATGTCAAGATTGATCATATTGGTTCTAATTTATAAAGAGTTCCGTCTCTGTAGTTATATAAACAAAAATGTGATAAACATATAAATCAAATACAGCGTTGTAAAATATAAAGAAAAATATATATAAAAAACAAAACTAATATGAACATGTAATTATCTATACAAATAGTAAATAGGACATATGGGTACTAGGTCATGTAAAATCCGATTACCTTATGTTAGTTGTGATAGTTGTCTAAGTTATCTGAACTGATAAGCAGCAAAATTTCGTTTTATGACATCAGCAAAGCCAACGGAATTGGGGTACAAGTGCATAACATCCGTTATATAAAAATGAATAGACATGACGTGGTGTAACCGAAACCGAGATCAGGCTATTCGTAACCACGCGCACGTGCAATACGGAAAAGGATTTTTCCATATAGAATGCGGGACGTGCGCAGTGGCGGCCGACATGAATAGTGCCGTTGTAGCTACATGTAAATCCCAGTAAAACGGGAAAATAGTAAACAAGAAGAGAACGTTTTTCCAGTATTAGAGTATCATAGTTGCCTTGTCGTTAGGTGAATCTCATGAACACCGCAACTGACATAAGCCGAATTCAGAAGCAACTCGCAAGCTCGCGTACAAAGCTCGAAAGCATAAAACTTACTTTCTCGATGCGTAGCACACAGCACATTGACACTTTTATATAACCAAATGGTTTTATTACGAATTATTTGGAATACTGTAACTTTTACGAATTTTTATTGGCATGGATTTATGAAGTTATAGCCACTTTCAGGCTGTTTGATACTTTGGCTATTAATAAAAAGAAACATATTTATAATAATAATTTTTTGTAATGTTTTAGTCAATATAAAATAAGTACATGTTATTTAACAACTATAACAAACATAAATAAAGTATCATAAATTATCGATTCGCGAAGTGGTCAAATCATATAAAATTGACTCGATACGGATCATATTAACACACTTATGTCCATTTCCACCAATGTAGATTAACTTTAACCTCGGTTCAATTTGCTCTTTGTCTTTTTCTAGTTCTAAAAATCAGAAAAAGATGAACAGTAAGTTAAACCGAGATTCAAATTAATCTTTATTGGTGGAAACAGGCATTACAGTTTACAAATTTTTAATAATTTTTAGTACAAGAAAAGAACTAAGCATTTTTAAGGACATTAAATTTGAATCTGTCACAGAAAATTCTATTAAGTCAAATTTAAAAATGCAGCGTATCAATTTTTTAGATACAGCATTTCTTTCTAAATAATTTGGGTCAACAAGTGATGAATAAGACGAACGTTTCCACTAGAATAAATTTTTCTTCTATTCGATCAATGCAACTTCTCAAAAATAATTCTATAAAATAAAGATTTTCAACATACTGTAAGCCAAACTCATTTTTACTTACTAATTCATATTATTTTATGTTAATACCTTACTGCTAACCTCATTATTAAGAAAACTACTGAATGCAGGACAAACATAATATCTTGTCCTATAATTATTCTTGTCAATGACGTGTAGCGATGGGCGAACCATTTTAGCGGTATTTCCGATGGGATGCACACCAATCAACGGACCTCTGTCACAACGTCAAGTGCGACAGCTCAACGAAAAGAAGAACGTAGAGAGTGAAAGCTTTATTTATATCCGTGACATTCTGTTTATTTTGGCTAACAGGCTAGGCTTGCTCCGGGCTCTACCTAGTAACGGTTCTAGTTGATTTCTTCCTTACGAGTTCCATTTCGTCCCGACATTGTTTCGGGCATTGATTACGTCATGTTTTAACAAACATAAGCATCGAAAATAAATCGGATGTCGATTTCTTTGAAATGAAATGGAAATCAATGAATAATCACGCATTTATAATCGCACATTACACTAAATACACATGCATATCTGTCTACAATTAAAAATATTTAAACTTTTTAGTCTATTCCTCTTCTTGAATCTGATACTTTGTGAATACAACGTGTTCTATCTTCATTCTTCTATCAATCTATATGTATACAAAAATGAACTTTACGAGTTATATATATTTGAATTTTTAGAACAGTATTAAAATAATTATGGTTTTAATATAATACATTAATAAAAATTGAATATATAATTTTTTGAATATTGTTATTGATTGTTTTATCTATAGTAGAATTTTTAAGACATGTAATATTTTGTTTTTACATGTTTTGTTTTAAATTAAAAATTTTTTTAAAAAAAAAGAGAAAAAGTTTAATTAAACAAATTTAAATTTTTTTATTGAGACTTTTTATGACGATCAACCAGCTAGTTTTTTATATCACATTTTCCTGTTATTTTGATTGGTTTTCTATATTATCCGTTTACGAGATGAATAATTTGATTATTTTTTGAGCCGTATATAATTCTAGTAAAAGGTTCTAGCTTTTTGACGAAATGAGAAATGGATATAATGGATGGATATATATCCTCGAATGTTATGCAATTGTCTAATTGGAAATCTTTTTGATATTATTTATTATCTCGTTTTATGTGACCTCAATGCATTCGTCATTAATTCTATCTCTGTAATTATCCTAATGTAGATACATTTCATAATTCAGCCAACAAAATTTTACATTAAAGTCGAAATTGTCTATAATGCGAGCGAAGATTGCCAGTTTCAAAGATTCATTGAGAAAATAATAGCTTTGTAAATTATAGTTTGTCTTGGTGCCACCAAGTTGTGGTAATGAAATTTATGTCATTCTCATGCATTCAACTCACTGTTTCTGTGCTATTCACGTTTATTAAATATGACGAAATGTTATGGACATCATCTTTTGCACATGCGAACTGAATTGTTTGTTATATAGATTGAATCATAAGTATGTTTTAAAATTTTGTGATCGTGTTCCGGTATAAAAAGGAAGAACAAAATATTCCTATGAATATTAAGTCGCATATGTTTTGTTGTCAAAATAATGGATACAAATACAGCAGTAGTAATCAAATAATGTTCTTATTTAAAAAGATGTGTATCTTTTTTGTTTATAAGAGATTTTCAGAATATCATTCGTCACTTTTCTGAGTATGAATTACATATGCCTGGCGCATTTATTTGTGTTCATTATTTTGATGATGAAGCGTTTGTAACTTAATATTTATAGGAATATTTGTTCCTTTTATCCTGAAACATGTTCATGAAATTTTAAAACATATTTATGATTCATCCTCTATAATTGTAAATTGTAGAAAATGTATTGTTATTATGAACAATATTGGTTGTTTTTTCAATAATGCCAATATCGTGTAATTTTTTTCTTGAAAAGTATTTTTAAGCACTATTAATAATTGATTATGAACGAAATTAGAAAAAAGTTCTACAATTAATCGATAGAAAAATACTTTAATAATTGATCAATTTTTGTTTTGGCAAACTATCACGTTTGATTGTACCAATAAAAAAAAAATGAATTAAGAACTGCTGATTCTACGGAGTAACTAGTGATGTCGGGTTGAAACGTGTTTCAAGGAACGTTTCTGCGATCGCGGAAAATAACAACGTGAAGTGGAGGCAAAGAAAGCGGTTAGTCTTGCACCGCAACTATCGGTGATAAGCTTTATCTTATCGGACAGAAGCTCAGTGAGTCAGCGATAGCTGATTCGTAAGCAAGACACGTACCTGCCGTAATCGTACTTCGTCTTTCGCCTCAGTCGAATACCTTATCTATTGTTTATTGCATCCACGCAAAAACCCCGTATGGCGCGGCGTTTTGCATTTGCAGCGATGGCGGTTCTCGATGGCGGAATCGTATTAGCATGCGAAATAGACGTAGCGCTCGCAGAATTTTCGCTTCGTCGCTGCATTTTCAAGCACCGATACTTTTCTTAATTTCTCGAAATACTTTACGGAATTATGCAAATTTTATTATCTTTCTATGTAAATTATGCATTGATTATTGATATAATTTGTGTAGAATGTTTCCGAAAAGTTACAATAATACACTGGTATATTAATTAGTCTTATTTTTTATCTTTATTTATTAAATTATTGCTATTTAGTTAATTTATATAATTACTTTTATATTAAAATACAATATACTAATATTTTAAATAATAAGGAAAACTGTATTTTACATTTAAAGTTAATTATAGAACAGTTAATGAGAGTAATGACAGAGGAATACTTCCTTTAATACTACATGTTGAAACGAAATAATAATTTTTCTTTGCCGCCTTTTAGTAATTTTTTGAAATTATTTTATAAGATTGTTAATAACAATCCCTTACAATTGCACTTGAGATTACTCTTGTTAGTACAAAATTATAGAAATACATCAAACGAACATTACTTCTTCACAATCGACAATTGTAGGTTTGTTTGCACTATAATATTAAGAACTATTATAAAGATTGCCGAGTAGAAAACTTTTGTAAACGAACACGAAAGCCTTTTTGTTGAAATCAAAAGTACTTTCAAAAATATTCTTTGCATCAATATTACATACAAGAGCAAACTACATTTCAGTCATTGAGTGATAACAGCCTTCTTGAGTCAGTCCTTTTATCAACAGCTTATCTTTTCTCAATGAAAAGTCAATGAAGCGTGCACAGGCTTGAAAATCATATTGGCGCGTGCTACATTATACTGTTAAAGAGAGAAAAAGAAGAGAGAGGGAGAGAGAGACGCGAGTAATATTTTTAAGCCTTTCGAGACGTCTTCAAAGAAGTGCGCAACAAACAGATTCTCTCGAGCACAAGCAGCTGTTTTTAAACATACATTCTCGAACGTATCCTGCGCTCATCGTGCGCTCAACGCAATCGATAAACATCCGGCGAATCGACGCTTCTACTTGCAAAAGAGCGGTTGTTGTAATATGCGTTAAAGGAGCGAACCGGATGGGGCTTATAACACACTTTGTTCTCGTTTGTCATTGAAAGTTCTCGCGATATTAATTCCAAAAGTAAACAACAACGCTTTTAATAGGTCTCTTTAATACAAAATATTGATTACATTTTTACTTTCCCTGTTTTATAACATTTTTTAAATAAGTATTTTGTATATTTACAACACTAAAAAATATATCTTACTGAGAACGTAAAGATTAAAGATCAAAATAATTTAAAAAGAGAAAGGAAAGGTGATGCAAATGTATTACACTTTGAAATTTTAATATTACCATGAAATCGAATTATTTAACTATATATACATACATACATATATTGTATATACATATATATATATATATA
>NW_017275207.1:2193843-2244793 GCF_001594065.2 Cyphomyrmex costatus
ATATATATATATATATATAAAATTTAAATTTAGTATTAGACTGATAATCTAAATTTAGATTGTGTGCTATAATAATATTATAATATTATTATTTTATTAAGTACAAAATATTATATATGGTAGAGTTCAATACAGGATAATACGATATTTCATATTCAAGTATCTAGCGAACTTATATAATACATTAAATATTCGTATAAATGAACACATAAATGTACGAAGCAGCTCATGTTAATATCAAACGAGAGAGATACATATATGATATATTTTACATTTAAGTAAGTATATGTGATAAACTATAAATATTCATAAAAATTTAACAAAGTTTTGTTTCAAATATGCTATTTTTATGAATAATTCTCAACGTATATGTCTTGAGAGAATATTGTAATAAAATTGGTTCATGAATACGATACATTTTGTCAAGTTTTATTTTATTAAAAATATAGAAACAACTTTTTTAACATGTTTGCTTACATGGCTTGTTTTAATTTTATTTTCTTCCTAAAGTGCATTAAATTGATGTGTGAAAATTATTTAGAAAAAATATAATATGGTCCTTTTTTTTCTATTTTAAACAAGAGAAAGAATCCTATTTTTGTTGTATTATACATATTATCTTTTAAACGGAATTATCTACAATAATTATCATCATAGATATAATATCTATTTAATATAAAAGTTATATTATTCTCTATAAAAAATATAACATGATTAATTTTTAGTCTAAAAATATTATTGATGTTTTCAAATGCAATCAATTTTATTCTCAAAATATTCTATTTTTAATATATTAAAAAAGGATGTTTAATATTTTATATATTATTAATATGCAAAACAAAGCGCATATCATCTTCTAACATATTTCTTTTATGCTGAGCATTGTTTCAATTTTTATGAAAAATATAAAACTTATTCAATTCGACATATATGGAAATTAAATTATTTTATAATGATAACGAATGAATTACTGTCTGTAATTACTCGTACTGTAAAATGGAGCTGCTTTATAATTCTCATTCTTTAGATCTGCGTACACGTGATCATAAACTGTTACAGAACAATATAACAATTAGTGTGGTACGGCTAAATATCTCTATGATGATGAAATATTTTTTCATTGTTCAGCTGTTGCTTTTCGAGGTCCTTCGGACAATTTTACCAGTTACCTCAATCGCTTTGAAGTTTCTGAACGCTTCGATAGAGCGGTACGTACAGCGGCCACTGATCTGATACTAACAAGACTGTATTTGGACTTCTAAATATGCATATCAAGTGTACGAAGTGCTGGAAAGTAGATCACGATGAGGATTACCGAGTAAATAGAATCCATCTTAATTCAGCTCAAATCAAATTTTGAATCGAAGTTTATGTTTAGTGTCGCGTATCTTATACTTTGCGAGATTAACAGGCATGTATCTAAAAGTTAAATATTTCAAATGTGTTCTCAAATGCAATTAAATTTGGAATATTTAATTCTGATCTAATTAAATTTTGATGTAACTTCAACCATTTCAAAACATTTCGAACTCAAAAGTCATTCGCGCTTTGCATTAAGTACATTTCCAACCTCGTCAATTGATCAGAATATATTAAAATATATACTTTCGAATTCTGAAAATATATTATTTTCGAAATTGTATATCACTCCTACTTTTTTTGCTTGATAAGTAACATATTAAAATAATATATCAGAAAAATCTCATAATAAAAAAAAGATAATTTTATATTTCTTAATATATTTTAACATTTTTTTTGTATTAAGCTTTGTTCTTACTATAATATCAATATCTAAAGAAATAAATGTACTCATAGAGATGAAACATGCTAAATTTTTTAAATATCCAATGTTGGACATTGAATTTATCTTAACGTCAAAAACTACGATAAATGTTTGCTTTCTACATTTACAAAACGTCAATTTCAAAATTGAAAAATTTACGGTTGCGCATAGAAATTATTTGGCAGGTTCAGACCATCCTCATATTCACGTTAAACGTTTAAGTGCCAAAACTTTAATGAAAACTGTAATGATAAATTTAGCAGGTCATGTCTTTCGAGATAATACGCAGCAATGCGTTTGACGATGCGTGTGCACATCGGGAACCACATTGAATCCGTATAACGGGTAATCCGACGAAGCGATTAAAAGCGATGGTTGTATGCAGTGGCGTGACCTATTGCGGATCGACAATGCGTGTCCACGCATTTATGATTCGGATATGCGTTTGGCATTCGTTCCGCGCGTACGGAGAAATATTTTGGCGTTGCCATAACGTCGCGCGGATCGCCGTAATGACTCGACGCGCCGGCAGAAACCTGCGTAAAAATGGAGAGCGAAATTCCGAACACAAATATCGCTACTGCTGATAGAAACAGACCGGTTTATCACGCGACAACGATTTTTTTTTTTGTGGTATTTCTGATCGTTCGAGCATAGATTATTTTTGTTACGTTCGTTGCAGTACATCGAATGTGTACTGCAACGACTAGGATGTCAACCCTGTCACTGGTTATATGTCCCGGAGTAAACATTTTAACAAATGTGAAACATGCCAAAAATATTTTCGAAATATCTGTCAAACGTTACCTTATCGTAAACACTAAGTATTATTCATACACACGTCCCTTTACATGATTTTTATTACGAATCTATACAAGAGTTATGAACTTTTTATGTCATAGTTCATTTGATCATAATAGTTATTGAATTATTGCAATTAGTGCGAACTCTCAACGTCCTATTTGAAAAAACTCACATCCCTTGACTGGTGATTAAGTTTCCACATCAATTTGATGGGGTGTGTCTATTACATACGATATGTATTCGCAGAAGGGATATGTGCGTGCTCCAGCTTTGCAAACTGTATAAGAAAAACAGATGCCTCGGGAATAGGGAGAAGCTTAGCAAGTCGACTGGAACCGGGCCAATCACTTATATACGCCGTGTCTACCTAACACCTACTCTCAATGCTCGCGTTATATTACAGTATGCGCGTTTAACGCTTGCTGCATAATAAAATCGTCTCTCATCGGGACACTAAATATCACTAACCACGAGATCCATGTACACTATCCAGCGAATGACAAACATGCTCTTTATGCATTGCTAATAAATTACGCCATGTTCTGAAAGTTTCAAAAGGTAAGCTAAACTATCTGCACACAACGCTCACGTACACATATCATACATGTACAGACGAAATTAATTCATAATAAAGAATACATATATTTTACATAAAAAAAAATTAAAAATAAAATTAAGTTATCAAAAAATAGATGTTAAACCGTTAAAAAGACAAGTATATGTTCATTGTTTAAACAATAGATTAATATATAATAGATTGAACAATATTTATTTTGTTATTAATTTCTAATAAAAAAAAAAGAGATATTACATGTTACATCCTGTTCTAGTCAGAGAAAAGCTTTCAATTGTTATAAATTATTTCGCATATGTAAAATCCATTTCACATAATAATCTTCCTACAATAAATACATACAAACCAGCTTTATTTCTCGTAATCGTTTGCAATCCTCTTCTGACTAAAGAGTATTAACTGATTTTATTTATTATACTTGACGGATATATATTCTCTCGACAATGATTGACCATTTAAACAGTGGATATTGACTGTGCATAATATTAACGGCGTATTCATTTCGAAATTATTATTCATTTTGACAAAGCTGGCGTTTAATGGGCTACGAAAATATTTGGCTGTAGAAATATAGAATCGTAAAAATAATCAATATAAATCTCATCGAATAAATAATATTTTTGATGAAATTTTGCGATGCTATTTACAAAATTTGCACTCATCATACAATACAAGTATATGTGAGTTGTAGAATTAACAGTTTTAATCTACACTTACATAAGAGTTGAAGTAGCTATTATTCTTACAAATACGAAAAATATTAGCAATATTAAAAAATAAATTGAAATAATTTTTTATTCTATTTGTCACATCTGTAAGGTTTTTAAGGTTGTAAGATTCATAGTTTTTGATGTGTGTTTTTTAAATCTTGTATATTTAATCTATATGCTCATGTGACATAAAGCCGATAAAGAATAACAATAATGAATTATATTAGAATGTAATTGAGTTTTTCTTCATTTGTCTCAGTTTTATAAGAATGACATTATATTCTTATAATCGTGATAACAAAGTAAATTCCGAATAGTAGTATCGTTATGCTATGGTAATGAAAAATATTTTTACGTATATTCTATTTTTTACATTATACATATTTTTGAAGATTATTTTAAAATCTTGATTGAACTTTTTGTGTTAGACATATGCAACCTTTGAGATCTGTGAATGTTTTTATCATTAAATGTTTGGAAATTTACAATAGAAAAATTTAATGTAAAAGTATTTGTATTTATATTCAATTGTATTTTATCAACGAATTTTAAGTATTTTATTTTTTAATTATTTATTTATTAAAACTTATATCTCTCTTTTAAAATATTTAACAATTTTAATTTTTAAATATTACTATTAGTGTTAACAATTTTCAAAATTTATGAACATGATTCTTTGAATTTCTTTTCTAAGGTTTTCATCTTCCAGTTTCATTAAGTTTCTACATTAACGTAGAAAGGCTCGCGATTTTTGTCTAGTCTAGAGAAACATGACGTAATCTATTCTTTAGAACAACCATTCCAATGCTTCCCTTGAGCTTCCTTTAACGACCTTTCGAAGACCGACGACGACATGAAACTTGCCCGAAGCCGTAATCTTCCTTTATCGAGCAACCATAAATCCGGGCATGAAATGACGATCTCAATTCCAGGATTTCGTTAACCGATGAGAATGCTGGAGATGGAGGCTTAATGAAGCAGGTGTTGCCAGGAGGAAATAGCGACGCGAATAACATGGTAGGAATCCCGGTAACCCAACACTCGTCTACGTCTCTGTTTATCGCGGCTCAACGACTATGAAACGTTGCCAAGTACAAAGCATAGAAGGAACTGCATTCGTTACCGTGACGTGTGCTGCCGCGTAAGGCTGTGGTTACGAGTTACATCACCGTCTTTCGTCTTCTTTGATCCAATGGGGAATTCCGAAACACGCGTATTACGAAGATCTATACGAAAACGAACACATCCGTTCGATAAGCACAAGAAATCAAAAAGATGTTAGTTGCATTCAGCAGAGTTTGCAACTGTTGTAAAATTCTTTAACACGATTGATCTAAAGTTAGATCTAGTAAGGAACTTAAAGGCAAGACCAATCATATATTAAACATCATTAATACAGAACAGATATTAACTCTCTCTTCAAAACAATTTAAAAGAATATAATAGTTTTAAGGTTTTCATGGGTACTTTCTATAAAGAATCTATGTATTATCTCTACATTCTTGAAATACCAATGCTTCATAAACGTTGCAGTTCACTTCATCAGGACGAGGAGCAGTCTGATAATACAATACTATTATATTTAATTCAGTATGAGTTCAGTAATGATTTACAATAATGTCTTGCTGATATTTTGATGACGTTGCTACAAAAACAATTTTACTGAAGATAAAATGAAAAAACAATGAATTATCTCCAAATATTCTCTATTAGAAAAAAATAATTTTTTATCGCAAAATAAGAGAGCTCATCGAATAAATAAAATGAAGTAATAAACAGGTAAAATAAAATCAATATCGTATCTATTATTATTGCAGTAAGCGCAAAATAATTAATGTGTAATCATCAAAAATGATATTAAACTAAAGGACATTTTTTTTCTTACGATCGTATAATCAGTGACAAAAGTTTTTATGCATGCACTTGTAATTGGAACTCAAAGCAACAGTATTCATTCGACTGTAATAGTCTCTAGCCGGACATGCGACCTATTTACAAGAAATTAATCGCCGACGTTAATATTCATGTCGGCAGGTCCCAATGGTATCGTTTGTATCGCGACCGTCATGAAATTGGTTTAATGTGAAACGAGGTAGAAAGTATACATAGACGTATATTAGATATGGTATTTGCCGTTGCTATTGACTCCGACGTGCGTGTAAACACAAATCGCTGGCATTTCAACGGGGTGGAGCGGGAATTAGATGCAGCAATTGCATCGGCCAATACTGTTTGTGTCAAAACGCCGACATTTCGTATCGATTGCCACAGCTCACGATATTTGGCGTCTACTTTCGCTGAACTATTTGCTGGACAAAATGAGGATTTGTTACAAACTCAGAAATGCGATGTACAAGCGGAAATAATGAATGCATATATAATATAAACATAAAGAGATTTTAGATTGCTATAAAACGGTTTGTTATTTATTTACACATTTTTAGCCGTAATAATCTTTAACATATGCAAATTATATATTATGGCTGATTTATCTTACTATTACAATAAATTCGACTAGATATGAGCTATCTTATTGTTAGAAAAATTCTTTATTTCCTGTTATTTATGTTGCCTCTTTTACGATAATTTACAGATATAAGATTTTTTTATTTATATTTTTAAAATTACGCTCTCTGATATTTAATAAGGTATTAGTATTTAACGGTGTTTAATTTACAAATATATCGAAAATAAATGCGTATATATAATTCAAGATTTTTAATCTTAAACATTTTTTACGATTTATCTTAATACTTTCTAAAGAGAGAGAGAGAGAGAGAGAGTGTACCTACTGTAGAGAGGGTTAACTGTATTACGAATTAATTTAACAATACAGACAATACGTATTATAGATTTACATTAATTCTAATTGTATTATTTATCTAAAAAGCTATTGAAAATCATTAAACTTTGATTATTTTATTTTTTTAAATTTCTGTACGGTACACGCAATCTCGCGACATACGAAATGGAATACCAACGACGGTTTAATTCTTCTCGAGACGGTCTCACGTATGTATATTCGTTTGCAACGACGGAAACCGAGATCGATGGAAGTCAGCGTCAGAAATTCAAAGGAGATTTCTCCAAATGTCGACGAGCACACGCGGTTGCTTGCATACGCGCCAATGCACGCGAGGATTCTCATCGATTATGTGCCAGGTTAACGACGACCACGACGACGGTAGTATATGCGGGCGCGTATAAATAATGCATCGTCGTGTCGTTCGAAGGGAGGCAGCCCACAAATATCCATGAAACGTCGATGGCAGCGATGACCTCGTGGCACTCGTGGATCGGTAGTTATCGTTCAATGCTCGTCGCCGCTAGAAATACTCATGTAAAGAATATTGTGACGAATTTATCGTTTTTTTTTTTAGTTCAGCAGTGAGGTATTTTTGGCGAAGTAAAATTAATATAGCACACTATTCTTAATTTGCGAAAAGCTGGATAACATGGTTATATTTAATACTCGATAATTGGAAACGCTGAGAACAATATAAACTGAACAATATGAAACTACAAGAGATAAATTTTCGAAACAAACAGAAGAAAATTTTTATTTGAGAGAAGAATAAAAAACATATTCTATCAAATTCACAAGAAGTTGATTCTAATATTTCGCTTATTTTCAGTTTGAAACAGAAATGTAAAATGATAAAGCATGTCATTTCTAGTTTGAATTTAGTTGTTTCCTCTTTCACTGATACAGTTTATGCTACTGCATATATCGATATATTCTCACATCGTGAATGGAATTTGGTTAACCGACTTTTGATTTTAGCGTGGCTGGCATGCAAATCCATGGCTAAAAGTGAACGAGTTTTGGCAGAATTTGCACGTGCATTAAGTTCACGAACTGACGCAGAAATAGCGCGAATCAAAACTAATTAACGAAATATTGCGACGTCTAAAAACAGGATTACACCCCGTTATTCGATTTATTGGTGTTTTTGCATAAAATCAAGAAAAACAGCGCGTTGTCTGGCTGCAATGTTTAGCCAATTGTTTATGTTGCACGCATACAACATGTTCGCTTTGTTTGTAAACGCCGTGGTAACGATGACGCATATTTGGCACGAGCTATCCAATACACTTTAAGAATTGCGTTGCACAAGACGAAGCAAAGATCGCTTTTTAATAAAACTGTTGAAAAATCGAAAGACGATAAGAATGAAAGTTTATTTGATCATACAATTAAGATTGAATAAAGGAAACGATTTATCTTATAAGTTATATTCACATAAATTATCTCTAATTTTATATGTACTGTTTCTTCGTGTCAAATATTATAATTTTAATTTAGAAAATATTATTTTACGAAATATTTTATAAATAATATTTGCGACATGTGCATATTTCGAACGAACTTATTTATTTCCGTATGTATTATATATGAAATTCGCAAACGGAATTGGCAAATATTTGATAAAAGTCGATCTGCTGCGGGTTTTTGGCTTCGGTCGTGAACTCCAAACATGATCCAACAGGCGGCGAGAAACTATTTTGTTACCGGAGCGGAACGGAGCGGAGAATTTAGGTTTTCCACCAGTTTCGGGAAAAGTTCCGTCGGGTTCGACGATGGTGCAACTTCCTCCGGCAACAAAGCGACTATCCGGCCGCCACGGGCAACAAATAAATATCCCGGGGGATTACTCACGATAATCGACGGTGTTCGTGAGCAATCGAAGTTTGGCGACTGTTGGACCGTAAGGTTCTCGCGAATAAGAGTGATTAGACAGGAACATCGTATTCTCTGTACACCTCGTTAGCACTCGTTATGTTAATTCATCGTTCATTCAATTAAGATTTCTCTATCATTGTTGACATTTCAGTTACTATTTAAATAATTTAAGTAAGACTATCTCTTTTATTTAATTAAATTACGTATATATGTTGTAGAAAGTTCGTTTCAAATTTCATTTTAAATTTAAATTAAAAAACCTTCATTTTGAAACAAGTATATCATGCAGCTAAGCGAAAGATGAAACCACGGTTTTTTTTTAAATATAAACATATTTTCAATAAAGTTTTTTTACTCTATAGATTTATAGTTTTATTTTCGCATAAAAAAAAATTTGCTTTTAGAGTACATTTTATTAACTGTTACAAAATTTGAATTATAAAACTACGTTATTTTCAAATCTATCGATCATTATCCGCTTGCTCGTGTGATGCACTAATGGCATGCTCGCCAATGTGTATTTGTTTCATTTTGCGCATAAATTATCTTGTGTCAGAACCGCGATCGTGTTAGCGGTGATCCGATCGCGCGACCGGACGATCGTACCGGATAATCAAAGTTGTCGCATCAAGGACTTTGATGGATTACGCGAGGCCCGCTGACGAATCACGCAACTCGATCGGTGGCGAATTACAACCGATCGAACGTGACTACGGTCGTTCGACGTTCATCATGTCGATGCATCCTCCGCGAATGGACGAATCATCGGCGCGTGCTCCAGGCGAAATGCCTCGAGTGCGCGCTCTTTCGACGATCCCGATCACGAACTCGTCATTTTCGTCGTTGGACGAGATCTCACGTTTCCGCGTCTGGCTGACTCACGATTTCCATCGCGTACGCGTACGTGCGAAACGTACACACTGTTGCGTCGCACTCTAGTGACTATTGTTTCGCGCACGCGAGCCGCGACGATGCGTTTGTCCGCCTCGTTGCGATGCATTACAACGGAATGCCGTAAATTTACTATCGGCTTTACCGAGGTTAAATTGTCAGTCGTTTCAGAAACGGAAATGAATCGAAGGTCATGCAAAAATTTGTTCTTTTTCGCGATTGAACAATTCTCTAATTTGAAATTTGATTGACAAGAATACATATCTAAATTAATTAAGAGAAATAATTCTATTGTCAATTAAAACAGATCTTATACAAATATAATATTTGTATAATAATATACAAATTATAATAATTTTGCTAATACATTTTTCAGTTTTACCATCTACTTTTATGTAAAAATGACTAAACTCATAGAAACTTAGAAAACACAATGACTTATGGAAAAAGTAGAATTTTTATTTATAAAATCTTTTCTTTTTATTTAAATTTTGTTCATTTTTAGCGAAGTTATATCTAATCGCTTGAATTTCGAAATTCGTAGCGCTGCGAACTTTTGTTCCAACCTGATATACTTGGCAGACAACGAGAAACCTTTTTAATATCGTTTTGTATCTTTGCATGTGATTTTACTTCGAAAATTAGAAAAAAACGATTAAACACGCAATCACAGAATTAGATTAACATCAATTAAATTTCTCTCTCTACTATTCTATGCAACTTTGAGATCGTTACATCAAAGATAGTCATGTGTATATTACATTGCGATCAACTGGCTGAGCTTTTACCATTTGCGAAGATCCATCGTGCTGCTTCGGAAGCGAACGAAACAGTGCATGAATTGTGACAGAGAGAGAGAGAGAGAGAGAGAGAGGGATTGAATTCGCTGAATCACAGATACCCGAATGAAACATACAAAGCGGATATCCGGTGCGTTCCAAGGAAATTTCGAGTTGCCAAGCGAAGGATCGACTATACGGTTGCCGGGTGCTACCGAATTGGTATCAAATCGAATGCAAATCTAATATCGAAACGTAGCGATCAATGACCTTAGTTCTAAATAGAACAGACAGAAGTAAAACGGTTATCAAACTGATATCAGACAGACACAAAGCTACTGTCAAAACGTTTAAGTGAATGTTAAATCAATAGCATTACACAATATTGCACCAAATTTATGCCGAAGCGGCACCAAATCTGTATATTTGTAACGAAGTAAGAAAAGTGTTTAATGCTTTTTTTTCAAATTGCTATCAACTAATTATCAGGTTAATCATCAAAATAATACTCACATATAAATAAGAAATTTTCGTCGGATAGATATGGAACAGGTACACCAAACAAATATAATAAGCCAAACATTAAACGGGAATATCAATTAGGAACCGATAGATCCGAAATGATTGGCCATTGTGCATAAACGTGCATATAAGCTGACTCGGCCACACAGTAGTCCGACAGGTCTGATAAAGATATGTAGAGACAAAAGCAAGAGGGAAAGAAAGGAATACGCACACTCTCTCGATGCCCAGACGCGTGGGAGGTAGAAGGGGACACAGAGCGAGCGTGCAAGCATACTTACATATATACGCAGAAGGAGGCGGCTATGAGCTAGAATGAAAACACCACGAGGAGCTCCGAGGGAGTGTTCGCAGCGGCGAATAGGTAGGAGTCACGAGTGCACGCCGCGCGGCGCGGCGCGGCGCGGCGCGGTGACGAGCGGGCGGGCGGGTGGCAGAGCGAGGCCGAGCCTCGGGAGTCGGCAGCGCCGGTTCTCTCACTTGTTGAGTGCGCCGAGTCGGCGGCGAGTCGCAGAGTCCACGGATCGCCGGCGGAGACGAGCGTGGTCGCTCGGTTCGTGGTGAACGCGTTTCTTCGCGGTTGAACCTCGTCGCGGCGGACACGAGCAAGGGTCGCGGAGGTCGCGGGAATCGTCGTTAAGGGGTTGAACATACGCGGTCAAGTCGATACGCAGGGGTCGCGCGAGGTGGGGGAATTCATACACACGCGGTGCAACCACGTGTGACCGACGCGCGCATCACAGTACGACGATTCTACGACTCCGACGGGCCGCAGGCGGTGCAGCGGAACAGCGCGCGGGGCGCGCTTGTATACGAACGACGGTATGCGCGGCAGTATTACGTTATTAATAATAAAAGAGCACGAGAGAGCGCGGAAAGAGCCTTCCGGGAAAGGCGGCGCAGCTATTTTCGAGTGCCAGCGGGAGAATTTCCGCCGGCGCGCCAACCGCGCGCAACTGTCGGCGAGCGTGTGCCCATCGTGATACGAAAGACAGGTCGTATCATAATGATGAATTATACCTGTGTGCGACGTGAAGACGACACGGTAAAGTCTTCATCGAACAGCTCCGACTGTCGTTCGGAGTTTACACTACGTTATTCTTGACTCTCCTGTCCATAACTTTACTGTTACTGTACATGTTGTCACTTAGAGAAATTGCACCTTCTGTGATAGCGAAGCCACCTGTTCTATCGGGAATCATCGTAGTGCTCGTTAACGTGAATAAATGTGAAGTTCTGATTTCAAATCACAGGCGATAGAAATCACTGGGCAGACGCTGCATCATCTATAGCGTCTATCATTGTTATGCTCGGTTATTGTTATCTCAATTGTATAGCGCGCATATCAGGATTGCATAACTACCGGCAGTCGGTTGCGTAATGATCCAGTATAGTGATCGGTAATTCAGAAGAAGTAATTATTGAAGAAGAATACGAAAAGAAGCATCGAGTACGTAGGACATTTTGTTTTCCATTCCTATAGTATCAGTTCAATCTGGAGACTATCGGAGTTTGAATACCGATAAACGTGTTCTTGCATTTTGTTTTCGTGTCGTGAAAACGAGTTAAGTTTTATTATTCATCGGACCAACCGCGATTATCATATAAAATATCGTGGGACCTAAGGAAAAGAAAACCTGGTGGATTATGTGATATGACGATAATCTGACAGTATTTAGAGAGTGGAAAACGTCGGCAAAGTGGAGACTTCGAGGACGAAGACGCCGAAAGTGATTCATGATGGCGATGAAAAGCCAGAAACACCGGCATAGCGCCGGTACCAGCATCGGTTCTTCTAAATCTCATTATCCTGCTATCAGCCAGGCTTATTGGGCGCCACAGTCACAAATCGCACCTTACTCCATTCCAGGTACTGCTTATCAATTTCAGGATAACATATAAATTCGTGCAAATGATTGTTCTTGGGGATTATAGTCGTGAGAGTAACTGCGGGAGTTCCAAAATTTGTTTGTTTGTCGTCTACACGAGATTAAAGGCTGTATTCATTAGTTGTGCTTTTAGCACCAAATGTATCTACCAATTTTCAACCCGTAATAATGCTATTTATATGACATTCATATTCCATAAATAAGTTTTAGCTCTCATCAGCTACAAATAGAACTTTAAATTGAATTAATTACGATTTTTATCTATTTACATTCGATATGCGTCAAACTTAAAAAAATAGAGACGTTTAGTGTTAACGTAATAATAAATAGAAAGAATAGATTTTTAACATACTTTCAAATTGCTATAAAACTAAATATTTATTTTTATGCTAGATATTATATAATTAATTATCAGATATTGATTAACAATTCCCTAATTAATCGGAAGATAAAAATGACTCATTTAAAAATAAACATGATTTTATCCTCGTAAATAATCATGATTAGATAAAAAAGATGTACCAGATTTCATAAAATTAGTTCACCCAACAGAGGAAATATTATAAATATGTATATTTAAAAATCAGAATAAAATCACTATTTTTTTCTTTTTAAGAAAAATTGATGTTAAAATACAGTTGAATTATCTTATATTCATTAAATGTGTCTCTAAAAAGGTTTAACCTTAGGTTTAATAATACGGCATTTACATACAGATTGCATTTACTATAGTTTATATTTGCTGTATACAATTTCTGTGTCTGTTAATTAGTAATATAAAATTGTGATTTTCGTACGAATAAATTTATCCAATAATTTATCTAGACCATAAATAGCAAACAATATATAGTATATGAATTTAAATTATTATATTATTATACTCATATATAATAATATTAGAAAATATGTCTCTTATGTAAACAGAAGCTTTGTATCTAATAATCCGTGCCAAGATTCTCAAACATGACCACGTGCTCCGAATCTTTTTACCGACTTAACCGATATGAACACGTGATCCATATTGTATAATTAACGTGTAATTATAATTTGTTCTTTTAATCTCGTTGGAATAGTGAATAACAATATTGTTAAAAGAATCGTGTAAAATAAATATATACCTAATCCGATAAAGATACACTATGAAGAATTCATCGTGAAAGACGTTGTGAAACATTGGTAAAAATAAAAGCATTTTATTTTACCATTGTATTCAAATTGTATTCAAATCGAAGTACTGACGCTTTCATTAACAGGAAGGTATATAACAAAATACGTTTATCTTCTTGTATAATACATTTGACTTATTTTGAAATGGAAAATATCCGAATATATATTATACTTTACTTGTAAGAAAAGAATTGTTTACCGATAGGTTCTTCTTATCGCTTAAATTATCTATCTTTTATCTTTTTGGTTTTGATGGTATGTCGTTATCACATATTGATTAACATGTCAAAAAAAAATACCATTGTTTAGAATTTATGTAAATGTTGAACTTCTTTTATCTTTTTGGTTTTGATGGTATGTATGTCGTTATCACATATTGATTAACATGTTAAAAAAAAATACCATTATTTAGAATCTATGTAAATGTTGAACTTAAACTTGAAGATAGATAAAAATATCTTTTTATAGATAAATTAATTTATAATGTATGTAATTTATATATCATAAATTTATAAAGATTAGCGATTTATTCGCAATATTTTCAATATCTTGTCAGTGTTGTGACAAAATATAATAGTTATTATAACAACAGGTACAGGTATATAAACATGTTTAGCGTAACATCTTACGCGAAGTTTATGTATAATTAATGCAGTCCGATCTATATGACAAGTCCGAGAAAGCAGTAACTGTCTATCTCGAGTCGCTTTCCTCTTCGATAATAATTATCTGCCAAAAATGGCAATGACCGAACGGCTTTCGTTCGCGGTGCAATTCGTTCGAAATGCGCTGGCACACATTAATTTATCGGTTCAAAAGTGGTAGGCTCGGAAAGGTGACACCGGTCCGTCAAAGTCAGTGACGTTATGAATAGTCAGAAGCGATTCGCGAATCGTCGAGGAGAATGAATAAGTACATACGTACTTGCATAAATATACATGACCGCGTTGCGTGTACCGCTTGAGCCATCACTATTAATAAAATAAAGGTATCCCCCGACTGCATTAGACATGTACGTGTCAGTGCGCCGCCAGTCAATATTCGCGTCCCTCCGAGACGTCCGAAGGTATCGTCTCTTCAGCAGACTATTTTCAGCTGATCGTAAATGGCAACATTCATTACTGACATTTGAACTGTTTAACGCTCTTAGCATGTTCATATTTTTCTAATGTCCAGTCTATGAATAAACATAAAGAGGAGTTTTGTTTCTTGTTTTTTATTTTACTTTAGACAAACAATTGTTAATTATTGTTCTTCTTTAATTTTATTGCTTAGTAAATAAATGTGAAAAAACATTTTAAAAAAGTAAGTTGGGTAATAATGTATATAAATAATCAAAAATATTAGAAAAAGAATTGATTTAAAAGTCATTAAAGAATAAGATTATTAATCTACATGTTGTAAATTAAACATTTTATGTAAAATGAAACTTTTAAGTTTTTTTAAATAAAGCTTTTCAGAAAATACGAATGCCAATCACTCAATTAATGGGGAAAAATTCACAATCAAAAAATTGTTCATGTCTGTCAATTTTTTTTAGAGACAGCAGCATTGTTAAATCATGGAGATATTAACAGAATCATCTGAAACAATAGCGTAAATTTAGCGAGAGCGAAAGTGTGTTTATAACACACTCATAAAGAGCAGTCATTGCAAAGCGACTATATTACTGATCACGTCGCTACTAAACGAGGTTACTCATTCCGTAGATTTCGCGTGCATAATATGATCAGAAGGTCACGTTCATCAAACTTGATCGACTGCATACACATACTCGCTGTTCATGCTTAACATAATTATCGAAATAATACGCATTATTTCACTGCTTGAAAATAATAAATGCATAACTTCATCCACCCACACATAATTGGAATCTTGAAATATTTAACACAGAAAAATGTGTGATGCTTTTGTATTCGTGATTTTATGAATGTAATTTGTTTGTGCTAAATAATAGGTTCTAAATTTTATGTATATATTTTATTTCATATATATTTTGTAGTAGGTGCATTACATTAACATTTAATTTTGTAAACTGTGTGTATTCTGACATATATATAATTTTCTTGTACATGGTCCTTAATAACTACTTGATACTACGTCTTGCTCTCAATTAGCTCGAAGTGAATAGGTATGCTTAAATATGTACACACACACACACACACACACACTTTTGATAAATTTATGTAAAATAAATAGATGTCTTATAATTCTATCTAACATTTCTAAATTCTATCTTTTTCCAATATAATATAATTCATATTTCAATTTGCTGATATTAATTTACCAATATATTGACAAATGAAAGAATAGACTTGTAAACAAAGATTTGGTCGATTTTAAAATTGGCTAAACGTTTTTGAAATTATTTAGTAATACGGTTTCATAAATCACGCGTAATGATTTTAACGTCAAGCATCAAACATAACGTGTACAGCGAAGAACAAGCGTTTTATTCTTGCAGTTTCCATTTCTCGTAGCTTTGAGACACGTGGGCGTTCTCGTCAGGCGCGTTTACTCGACAATAGATTTTGCACGAGCAGAAGCGCTTTACGACTTGCCCGGCGATGAAGATAATTTACGATGATTTGTCGACACGTTATTCGTGCGCTATCGTCTAAGGAATTTACGCCGCTTCCACATACACTGCGATATATAAGAACGAAAAATAGCACGTAAAAGTTTAATCATTCACTTTCAAGCACGTCGTATAACCCACTTGCCATTTTTTGACCTTGATAGTATCTACAATTTCTATTTATGCCATTACTATTCCTTAATAACAAAATATAATTGCGCATGTAATGTATGCACGAGATAAGAATCGTAAAAGCTTTTTAACATCCTTTGTCATTCAAATTATCTTACAAAAAATTAAAAGTCGTACTTGTTATATCATTACACAAAAATGGCTACACTATAAAAAATAAAATGTTAGTTTTAATAGTGGACTTTCTGAGATATGCAAAAATTTTAAAATTAACATTTTTGTACAAAAAAAAAATTGTTAATTTTAAAATTTTTGCATATCTTAGCAAGTCTATTATACATTTTTAAGTTAATCATTAAATTATGATATTTTTTGCAGTGTAATACTTTGGTTTCGTAAAAGACAAATACATACGCACACACACACGTAACGTTATGACCTACATTTTGAGATATAATATTTCCTTTCTTTGATTTCCAAGTCAAACGACATTATTGTCCTAGTTCTTAAGCATTGATATTATACGTACATGCAAGCATCCTTGAAACAGTTGCAAATTATAATAATGTCTTATAATACCGCTCAGTCAGTCAAAGGGCTAGGAAATTGAAATCGCGCATAAGTTTTGTGTACAATGTGAAACAGAATACAATATATCGTAACTCAACAACTGTTATACAGTAATGAATCCTTCATTTCCATCTTTGTTATATTAATACACCTTGTACATGCTTTATGTTACATAAAGCCTGTGCATTGAAAAATGTGATATTAAAAAGAGAAATAGGAATGCAACTGGAAATACGTCAAAGATACAAAAATACTTTAGAAAAAATTCTTTCACGTGATGCTTATTTTCATAAATCTATAGTATTATTTTTAGTGTAATGTTGAATATGTCTTATTCACTTTATTCGCAAGTATTTAAAATGCAAGCAAATAACTAGAAAACCTACTAGTAAAGTAATTTTACCATGTACGAAACAAGATAGGAAGTTAAATGCAATTTCAATATCGATTATCGATTGTTTCATAAAAACAAAAAGATGTGCAGAGCTCGACCTCAGCTATTTGTTCGACAAATCACGCAAATTCAATGCTATCAATATGTCAAACGACATACAAGTGTATTTTCGTAAGCTTGTCTATGCACATATTTCTGAATAATCAATGTAAATGGGTCAGCTATATCATTGCAATTTCAACGGTCTACTCTACATTGAACTAATGATCCACCTATTTTTTTGCGTTGCTCACTAAATTATTCGTCTTTGACTTTTTCTGCTTGGGTAAAGTCGCGACAGGAAAAATACCGCTGCGTATAAGTATTCTTATCGTATGTCTGTTACATGTCCGCAAGGTAAAAGTATTTAACGCATTCTACAAGGTGCTAATCAAGATTCGACAGGCATATCCGTTATCCAAATAAGCTAATGTGTGACGACGTGGCTTTTCCAAGAGATTTGCTGCTAGACTACTTCATGTATGCTTCATTTGAGCATAGTTCCGTCATTTTGATATTCTGATTGACATTCGGGAGAATATCTCTGACATTTACCAAATATTCCTTGACATCCTCTGGATGAATATCAAAAATGAATTCAAAAATTGCATCATACGATCTGTTTGAGTCTAGTTTCATTATTTAGTATTCAGTATTGATATTTAGTTCATCCAGCTGTTTTTTTCAACAAAAGATTAACAATTTCTTATATCAGAAAAATAATATGTATTATAATAAATATTATAATTCATAATATTTATATATATTACTGAGAAACTACATTTCTTTTCATACTTAAAAAAGATACATATTAAATTTCGATACTTGGATAAAATTAAATATCAGTTTTGCTATAATCGAGGCCATAATTAAATCAGATTTCTTCTTCATTAATATATCACAGATACCTTCTAATCTAATATAAGCATATATAATACGTCTCACAAACACAAACTCCACGTTGAAAAATGATAACATTGTGTACGTCAACGCAAGTGATATCAGATTGCAGCAACCTGAGTATCTTCAACTAATAAAACTCAACAGGCATGACTGTCATGCAGTTTTTTTGATGAGGTAGTTATTGGTAAGAGGATATAAAAAGAAGTAATTAAACTGCGCAAAAGAAGAAATCAAAAGTGTTTATTGAGTTCCCTAAAAAAGTTTACTAATCATAATAAAAAATTGCTTTATCAAATATCTCTCTCTCTGTCTAAGAAAGATTAATATTTTTAAATTTTATATAAGCAATAAAAAGCATGATAACTTCTGGATTCACATAAATTTTCACGACGTTCGATCTTAATAAGGATCTTCCTCAGATAAATAGATTAATTGGAACGTTAGCAATGTCGTAGCTCGATGCATCGATTCAAAATAATCGATAACAGGTGTCGCATACGAGGCGGAAAGTGCAGATGAGAATTGCATGGAATTCCGAGGGAGGAGAATACAATAACGAATACACTTTCAAACATCCTTGACTTCCTTATATGCAGGCACGCGGGAAGTTACGTAATAAAACCCGTCAAGTCACGGCAAAGCAGGTAAGAAGGATACGGCAAGAAAACGAGAAGAGATATCACCGTATAACAGAATTATTTGTCAATATTTCTGCCGCGTCAGATTGTCGCGTGACAATTAGAAATCTTTTCTTTGAGGAATTATCGACGACATCATCGCTTATTTAAGATCTTTCTAATGAGCCCTTTGCGGAATGAAATGGAAAATGCACGCGTTGAGCTATATACATAATTGTAAAATTTGTGAATTTCGCTAAATATACAGGGGCTACATAAGTGACGTACTCTAAATTTTAATAATAATTTATTAAAAATACTCTTCTTATTATCGATAAAAACAATATTTTGTTATTTTTGTCATTTGATATTTAATCATAAAATGGAAATTTTGAAACTCCCATTAACTTGGATCCCCCACCATCGAAAATCGAAGTGGGACTGGGTCAAAAATTTAGTGTAATGCCGAAAAATCATTAATAAATTATAACTTGAAGTAAATAAGATTTAAAAAATAAAAAGTGCAAATTAAAAGACAATATTGTAATGAATATGATATTGGATTAAAATTTAAAGATAAAATATTGTAAACTATTTATTAAACTTGCATCAATTGATTTGAATCACAATTTAAAGAAACTGTTTACTTTAAATTAAAATTATAAATATGAGATATCAAACTAGTTATGTAGATAGTTCTCTACTCGTAAAAGTTCTAGCATAAATATATTAGGTTATATAAAAGGTATCAGCATAAAATATACTTTTATTGCACAATAATGGTTTTTTTTATTTTTACAAAGTTACGTTGCATCATCATACAATATAAGTTTATAATTTTTATGACTTTAATGTACGCACACATATGATACATATGTATATATTGTGTGTGTACAGAGTATCTAAAAATTCGTGACTCAAAATACTATAGTAAAAAAGATTTTGGAAAAAATAAAGGTTTAAATATAATCACAGACTACGTTTAGATAGTCATTTGTCCATGAGTCGCGCATGCATTAGTACGTGTTGATGCATAAGCACTTCACGCGCTCATTAACACTCACAGGTGACCATCGAAACGTAATATGCAATTAATCATGTTTAAACTCTTGTCTCTCAGAAATTATTGCTTAAAGTAAAAATTTACCAATAACTTTATTATTTAATTTTTAAAAAAACTTTCTCGCTATAGTATTTAAGTTGCAAATTTAGAGACATCCTATATATATTTTTTATTCATTAAATTATAATATAAACTAAAATGTTTCTCAGGAAATCGTGTACCTTGTAACTGAACAATAATGAGTTAAGATTGCAATGTGAATAATATAAATAAGTAAACAGAACCAAATACGATCGAAGCTAGATCTTATAGTCCGTAATATTTTTATGTAAATTTTAAATACATCTTTAAGTTAAATAAACTGTGCGCCGATTACTGTCAGAGTTGAAACGCAATCATAAACAGTAACTGAAATAATATTATAAATTAAATTGATCATGAATTTAACAATGATGCTAAAATTATTTTAAAATATTGTAAAGAACTTTTATTATATTGCGAAAAGTATCAGCTCTAATTAATGTATTTAATATTTAATTCCACAGGCATGATGAAAATTGTTAAAATTAGCTACGTCCATGTTGCATAAGTTATCCAGTCTAAATCGTTTTTATTCATTGAATCATAATACGAACTGGAATGTTTCTCAGGAAGTCATGTAACCTTGTAACTGAAACAAACATATGAACGCGAATATCTAAAAAGCAATGAATTGCATTATCGTAAATGCGCCATTTTTATGACGTGTGATGACTCGCTTATATCCTTTGCGATCGCATCAGCGATGAGGCGACTAGCGAAGAGTTAAGTATAGTCAGGTACGTGTTTTGACGTATATGTGTGCTAATGGGTTGCGTAAGCAAGACAAGTCGCTACAGTTGCACGTCGATGCTTGATAAACTGCACGTTTCTAATGTACTTGGTTGCATTAGCAAGCAGCGATGGTGGCGCGATATTTCTTCTACCGTTTATACAGTCCTACTTAGCACGTTCGCCACGTCCCGCTCAAGGCGATCAAAAAAATTGAGAATTAGTTGATTGAAAGACATTAGAGCATGACGCAATACTGTAATTTGTAATCGAGTATACCATTGTCTAGTATGTTACATCTAATTTTTATTTTCGAGATCTGAATTCACTTATCTATTCATGAAACATTAATATGGTTACATATGATGATACATGTAATAGATATGTAAAGTATAATATTTAATGAACTAGTTATAATAATATCTGTAATATATACTTTAAAATTATACACATATATTGCGGTTATTTCAGAAACGCCTTCTTTTTTTTTTTATTCTTTAAAACTTCTCATTAAAAAAATCTATAGTGGAAGTATATGTATATAAAAAAATATCTATTACATGTAACTTTACGCTTATTAATGTACGTTAGTAACTTTGTTGCGTCCATTATGTAATATGTAGGTACGTTGCTTCGTGAAATTCATGTTTAGAGGAAGTTGCACGTCGGTCATAATATTTTTCAGAACATAATATGCATTCACATATATCTTCAGTGATGTTAAAAATTAATTTTCTCGTGCGCGGTAGGGCGAGACATCGTTTCGTTTCGCATCGTGTCCTTCCTACGGCAGCACGACGTCGTTTTCTATTCCGCGAAATACAGAGCCCTCGAGCGTTTCTCTCAAAAGCGCAACTTTACGAACTCAGGAAAGTTAAGGTTCCGTGCGATGCGAAACGACATCGCGTCAGTGTGTCAGTAGACCGGCAACGAAACGAGTTTCTTACCCGGCATTTAAACGTAACCGCAAGATACGACTTCCTTCACCATTACGATTTGGAGTATTTTCGATCTCTTCAATCTCTTCTTTATCAATAGTTTATATACATTCGAAAGCAAATGGAAATTACGAAATTGAAGTATAATAGAATATGTACATACCTATACGAAATTACATATGAAAATGTAATTACGTATTAAATGTAATATGTAGTTATATTATATAATGTATAAATGTAACATGTAAATTACATGTAAATTAAGATAGTTTTAATACATTATAGAATTTCTAAGAAATAAATAAGACTTACATTAATAAAAATATGGATTTATAGGTATTATATATATGTATATATTATATATAATACATATATATCCAAATTTTTGTCAGTCTATTTATTGTATTTAATTTAATTATATGATTAAGCAATATACGGATTAAATTTAAAAAAATGACAGTACTACATATGAATCACTAATTTAATTTTTAACCGACACACTTTATTTATTTCGATTATTAGACGGAATAAGATAATTAAATAAATTTGTGTATTATATATATATATATATATATACTTCAAAACTTGCACAATTTTAGAGTCTATGTATTGTCATAGGATAACTCATAAATCCAAAATTGACAATAACGAGAGTAAGGTCGGTCAATTAAAAGCCGAGGTCAATGTTGAAGTCGTGGCAATTTCGCGGCTTCGCCGCTTGCATTCCGCGGAGAAATGAATTGGCAATGGCAGGGAGAAGGCGCCTCTCGTTGCTTTACGATTTGCATGCGACCTAGTCTCAGCTGATCGAGATGTGGTCATTGGCCCCAGCACCAGTCTTCGCATCGTTTGGCTCGTGTGCGATAAGCGGCTGCATTTGATTAAAGTGCCTTGTCTGTTTTGTGACTTTGACTTGATGATTATGCAAATGACAAGGATAAACTTGGATAAATTTCTGTGGGAAATGTAACATGGGACTTGTTAACATATTATAATTTTATTTTATATTTAACACATTTACTTTTCTAATTTTGATCAATTTCTTTTTCAACTCTCAATATATAGCTATGAAAGTTTATTTTTATTGTAAAATTTTTATTTCGATATATCTTACTGTACATCTTACAGTTTAGATAAAATCGTATCGATGTATATTGAATTTGTTTTGAAAAGTTATTTGAAAATTATCGCTCTTTTATAAAGAAAATAATCAAAGTGCATATTTCTTAGAACATTTCTGTAACGTATTTTAATTTAATTATAGTTGAAAAAAATATGTTAAAATATTTCGTATTATATTTGAGATTGCCATTAATTTTCCTAAATTTAAATTCGAGGTTAAAAGAAATGATTTTTTGTCATCGATAAATTAAATATAACTAATATTGATTTAATAAAATATCGTATATATTGAACAATATTATAATTGAAGGAATGATCGGAACTGATGTAGTAGAGAGGGATTTCACTTGTGACACTTCTTTGTACGTTAACTCACATGTGCATGCGTGTTCCGCTTTCACTCGTATTGCTAGTCGTGCCGTCCCTGAAAAATCACGTAATTCGTTACGGTCGGCGAATTCCTACCCAGCAAGCTCGACTAAATCACTGAAAAATAGAGCGCTCTGCAGACATGCTTTTTTACTATTCCAAGCCATCGCAAATAGCAATTTCAATTTCCATCTGTTATTCGACAACCATTTCGATCGTGTAATAATTCATTCCGCTTTATCTGCTGCATTGAATTCGCCTCTATGTCGCATTTAATGCCATAGATTCATTAATTTTCAGCTAATCTATGATAAACATATTTTATAGATCGTAGTTTATATTGCAACCGCATGCTCGTATTTTCGACTTTTGATGACAACCTTTTATTAAGCAAAATAATATTTTTAAAGTCATTTATCAAGAATTTATATTTAAAAAAATGGTAATTTAATTTTAATAAAATATAATATTATTAAAAAGAAAAAATACTATTAATTGTCTTTACAAAGAGAACATTAAAATTTGTCTAAAAATCGACGAATTTTAATACCATAAAATGTTATTATTTTCGGAGATATTTAAATAGATAGCACTATATCTATTTACGCTTTTGATGATCAAAATATTCCGTCTGCAGATAAAAATTTACAAAAAAGATTCATATGTTTTTTCTTTTTTTTTAACAACAAGAAGAAACAGTTATTAAATTTTTATTTATGTTTTTATTTAACAGTGCAACGTTAAATATGTAGTAGTTCAGTTTTAGCATTTATTTACGCGATATGAAAGATCTGCAACATATATATGAGTGAGATAAAAACCAAATACTCTCACATTTAACGTTAGATATATGATGCAAATTTCTCAGTACAAGCTCTGTCGAGTTTTCATTAGTTTATTTCAATGGTGATCTGTATGATGTATCCTTAAGAGAAAATCTTGATCGAAGGGAGTAACAGTGTAATGAATGAAAGAAAAAGAAAAACTAATTCTCCGTGCACAGCGTTTGTATGTAATTTTGTATGTAATGCTTGTTTTCGTGGCCGGTCATTGCAGCCAACAGGCTCTAGAAATTTATCAATGGAGACCGTTATTACGCGCACGTGAAAGAGAGAGGGGGGGAAAGAGCGTGGTTAAAGCAGGTTAGTAAAAACTGAAGGTCTTGAGAATCCATTTCAGCTGGTGATGTGCAATATTTATTTGAATAAAAACTTTAGATTCTGTTTCTCTCATTATCGTTATTTTTTTACCATTTTAATGAAGATGTCAAATTATTTACATCGAATTATTTTGTATAGGTAATATCACAAATTTTATCAAACTTTTTCAATTTGTATTATGAATTGGTATAAAATATTGAGTGTGTGTGTGCGTCAGAGTCAATCAATATTATATTTAAAAAAAAATTATTCTCGTCTTTTTATGATAAAATACGAAGAAATTTTTTATATTGAATTAAAAATGTTTTCACTATGTACATAATATTAACTAAAAATATCAAGGTTGCACAAAACCGTAATGACAATAAGGTGTAATTGATAAACGAATTGGCTAATCAAGTTGAGACGTGAGACAATAACTAATAGTACATCCAAAATGTTGATTTGCTTACTGCTTACGTATTGATGCTGAAGTTTTTTGTATGCTGTAGCTTTCTGCCAAAATATCAGCTAAATATCAGCTACTATTGATTTTTTACATCAATATCAGCCAATATCAGTAAAAACAGTTTTGTCATAAATACGCTTTGAGATCAACTGCAACAAAACAAAACAATACGTTATTTGGTTTTTAATGCATTAATGATTTGTATAAATATATCGTGGAATGAGAGAGAGAGAGGGGGGGGGAGGGAGGAACGTATAATGATTCGCTTTGGAATTTAAATATAGCGAAGAAGAAAGAAATTCTTTTACAAAGAATAATTAATGAATTTTTGGCATGCCAACATTATTTTGCGTGTAGAAATTTTGATCTATTTCTAGCATTTCGTTATTTTTGTACTGTATGTGATTAGTAAAGCAATTAAAATATCTAAGTAAAAATATTTGATAGTGCATTCAAAGGGACGTTTACCTTGATGTATTCAAAGACAGTGTATTCGTATATAGTGTATATATATTTGTTATCTGTAAATGGGTCATCATTGATAAAGGTTTGCTAAATATAGAAGTACTAGTCGTCTAGCAGCGATAACAGTTAATGAACTCGCGTTTAAGTCGACCATGACGTGCGGCGATCTTTAGATATCTGCAGTCTCTCTTATACTCGCATCATGTATCATGTGTAAACAACGCAATAACAACGTCTAACGTTTACATGATAATGCATTTCACGATAGAGAATGATTACTAAAACGGAAGGATTATTAAAATTGATAGATAAAATTACTATAATTTTTTTGATCCGTACTTAATGTATGTAAAATACATAATGTAAACTATATTAGAGAAAAATATATTGTCTCATGTTTTTTACTTGTATTATTATCTTGTAAAACTTTATATAAATACAGTAATTTTATTTAGAATCGATCGTCATAAACTTTTTGAAATATTTAATATATTGTATTGTGCATTGTTAATACGTTTTAGAAATTCATTATAGTTAAAAATCTTTAATAACTTTTTAACTTTAATAACTTTTTATATATTGTATATAAATAAATATTAAAATAAATGCTAATATTGTACTTGTAAAACGGGAAACATTATATATTATATAATAGAAATTTACAGTCCAATAATCTTCTTAATGATTTAATAAATAATTGCATATACTACAACTAAACTATATATTTGATATTGTATCTTTGAGCTGCGATTGTTTAATTTTTCGTAAATAAAGTTACCCAGAATGGAATAAAAGACACAGCATTACGAGATTATTCATTGATCCCAAAATTGGGTTTGAATTAACGAAAGTAAATGAGAGATGTACCATACTTTGATTTATAGCTCTACAAAAATTAGTTCGAAAATCCGGGTATTTCCTGAAAGGTATCTGCCATAATGTAATAATAAAAACAGCTAATCTATATATTAAAATGTAATATGTAAATTTTATGATGTTCATTTGAAATATTTTAAAACAATTTGTAATTTGCTTGGCAATTTTTATTATGTAATTTATAAAGAATAATTATATATTTAAAAAATTCCTTTTATTTCCGATAATATTTAATAGGTTGCCAAGTTATTGCACGTTTATCACTAACATGATAAAATTTATAACGAATTCTGCAGTAAAATATAATGAAAAATTTTTTCTGTGTAGTAATAAATATTGCCTATTTGGAAATGTACTGACAATGAAATAGTTTGCGATACATTCGCATTATATTATTTGCCGTCAATTTTCACATTTACATGTTTGATGCAAATACAAACATTATCATACATTAAACATATTTACTATGGAAATGTAAGTATTCATCTTTTTACGCAAAGAGAATTAGAATGCATAGATATAATTAAATTCTAATCAGCCGTGCATGAGTCTCGTCTCTTCTTTACTTCGTCTCTATTTCCTGCCTCATGGATGCGCCCACAGGCACGTAGCATTGCAACTAATAACTAGAAATTACACGAGAGCCTGGCGTGGATGTTCATTTAATCGACCCAATAACGAATACCCGGCATTTCGACTCGGCCGCCAACGTTTCGCGATCACGGTCGCGTAAACGCGGCACAACTCGCTCGTTCGTAACGCAGTACGCGCAAATTGCAGGTGAGTGCAATGGCTACCGTCAGACCCAGTTTACCTAATCAAATTGCAATTGCTTGCGATTGAAAACAGGTGAAGGCCGAATTAACGTCAGGACGTTAATCACACTTGCATTACGTCGAGAAAAGGATCTTCGAGGATGTCGACATCGCACGCTTGCGCGCATTCACGTGTCGTTTTCGTTACACAAGCAAATCCTTCTGCCGCGTAACTTTGGCTGATGGAAGGAACTGCAATCTTATGTTAGTTAGTACGATGACGTCAACCTTGAAATGGACGTCAGTACACATTGCTTTTCCTTTGCGTCCTCCTTGCTTAGGTTGGTGTGAATTCCAGGATACGTGGCGTATTATCGCGCACCGTTTATTCAGGACTGCATTCGAGAGACTGCATCGCTTTACAGACCGGTACTTTATCGGTTACGCTGATGTAAATTAACGCTAATCTGTGATTAATTAATTTTCCTTCTATGTGTAAGCAGAACTGTAGTGTGAAAAGAGACATTCAATCGATCATCAATCAAACTCGATTAACGACTTCGTATTACTTATAACGCGAGGTTCTTGAGTACAGATTAAAACGATAGAATTCGTCTCACTTTATGTTAAATCTTCATGGAAATCTTTTTATACTATTTTTTGAGAATTATATAATTATCTTATCTCATTGTTTCTCCTCAACAAGACGGGAATCGAAATTGAATTTTTGAATATCGCATAAGATATTGTAGCAAAAATATAATTATTGTTTCAAAATCAAATGTAGACAATTCTCAAACAGCTATCGCGAAGGATCTCAATGTAGAACGATATCGTGGAACGCAATGCAGTTAGTTTACGCGTTGTGCGATTATGCGTTCCGAAAATAGCCAAGCGTGGTTAATCATGAATCGTTTCACAGGAGGTAATCATTCCGTTCTATCTGCCCGAGCTGGTATAACACGCGAATCATTCCTTCTTTTATTTGATGATTCCAGAATTTACAATGCTATTGCACTCGACTACGTTCGAGGAGCACGAAACTGACGGTCTTGAACATTTGTTCGTAATAACTAGTTTTAAACCTATGTGAAATAACGCCCTGCAGGCACTTGCGTAACATCACGCGTGAAACATAGACATGATCTCGGCAATTCGCAGAACAATTATAAGAATATCTCATCTGAATACCGATGGCTACCTGATATCCAGAAATGCTGTGTTTATTATTTTAGTCGTTTTTTTTTCAAGATTATAATTACGTAAAGAATTTTTATAATTATAAAGAAGTAAAGAAATTAATTTATATTTATTGAAGATATTATAAATAAAATACGTGATACATCTAAAGTGTTGTCTCATATTTTATTTTTTACGAATACTTTTAATTATCTACAACAGGTTATATATAAATTAAATTTGTGAAATTCCATAAATGTTTCGATAATAATTATAATGTTGAAATATTTTACTCGAAATATTGAATAAAAATATATGAAATACTGCGTATGATTATATGAACATTCTTTCTTTACCGTAAAACGTAGATTCTTCCTTTTGGCATAGCAATAAAAATATAGGTAAAAAATATTTAAGATTCGGACGACTGTCTCTCTTTCTCTCTCTCTCTCTCTCTCTCTCTCTCTCTCTCTCTCTCTCTCTCTCTCTCTCTCATCTCTCTCTCTCTCTCTCTCTCTCTCTCTCTCTCAAAGTGCAGCAAAATATATATTGAAGAAACTTGTGTGACATTTTTCCATACCTATCTGCGCAATGCATCGCGGGAATCATGTTTAAAGTCACGACGAAACCGTATCCTTCAAAGGTACGTCGAGTTTTAATGATCGCAGCGAAGCAAAGTATGGTCGTGGTATGTAAACGATATTCCAAAGTAATTTTAGTCGTCGCGAGTAAAATTGGTAGCCGTACCCGTCTCGATATTAAAAATGTTATCATACGCAAAGGACTTTATATCCCCCTGAAATATTTAAGATACTCGCATTTCATAAGCGAACGTGATAGTAACTCTATTTGATCTAAACGATTTTAATTTTAATGAAACATTCAAAAAAATAATATCATAAAGATAGGAATTCTTTATTTATTTTGATGTAATTTATCATAATTTAGTAGATTGAAGATTAAAGTAATAATTATAATGAATCATATGTGTTAACAATAAAAGATATCTTTTATTTATTAAATTTTAAAATTTTGAAGAAATTATTTTTTTTCTCATATAAAATTGAAGAACATAATATCTGATCGTAGAGTATGCACATATTTATCACTATCGCGGAAATAACTGTAAGTAAAAATATTGAAATAACTTTCTGACCGATAAAATATCGGTAAGTAGTTAATCGAAGTTAATAATGGCACGAGTTTCGAAAAAAAGAAGCGGCGTGCACAAAAGGAATCTTAGATTATATCTAAAGAGGGAACGTTCATCCTCAGAGATGCAACCGGGGATTTCATTTAAGAAGGGAATATCGGCGATATTAACGAGTCGTTTCAGCCGAATCAAGTCGGTCCGCACGAGCTTTGCTCTCTTGTCTTGCACGACGAGGCAAGCGGTTTCGCAGAAACCAGCGGCCATCCGGTTGCGCAAGAGAGGATTGCGATTACTCTTCAGTTAAGCTCTCGACTCGTTGCTGTATGTCCCGCACGATGGTACCGTACGATGGAATAGCCGCATACCATCGTACACAGTTGTGCACACAGCTATCCGTGGAACAGCTACCTGTAGCGACTCATTTACCGGCTTGACATTACATGATATTTAGCTTCAGGTGCACTGAGCGCAACTTGAAATTAAAACAAAAAGCTATAAAATAGAAAACGATAAATTATAAAAAAACATGATAATTTTTTACAGACTTTACATTTTAAATTTGATCAAGTTTATTAAATTTAACAAATAAATATTTAGTAAATAAAATTCAATCATTATTTATTTAATTTATAATTGAAAATTATCTCTACTACCTCAGAAATTTGGAGCACTTTACATATAATAGTTTTTAAGTAAAAACACCATTCTTTATTAATATAATTATTTTATTTAAAATACATCAATTTTTATTTTTGAATACATATTATTGGAATAAAATGTATGATTGGATATAAACTTTTGTACATTTACAATGTTAATAAATAAAGTTAAAATTAATTTTTATATTATACTCATGTGAGATCTCCAAGAAATCCTCACCTTACAAAGTTGAATACACATGAATGCTATTTATACACGTCTTTAAAATTGTTTTATGTTTATTTGTATGTAAAAGGTGTACAGAATAGTATCAATTTTTATTTAACTATATATAATTAGAGAGAGAGAGAGAGAGAGAGAGAGAGAGAGAGAACAATAAAAATTAAAATAATGTTGGAGTGTAGAAACACTTTATACGAATAATATAGGATTAAATTTTCTTTTGCAAAATTTAGAGATGCTCCAAATTTTTGTATGATAGTGTATAAATATTTTATTGTTAATATACAAATACATAAATTTTATGTAGTAAGTTCATATATTTTTATATCATTCATTATGTAATATGTATAAAATTATTTAAGCATGAAAAATTTTAAACTGGTTGTTTAGAGATTTCAACGGACATAAATGCGCCGCGTAGTGTCGTCACACCGTTATCTTTTGACTGCAATATAGGCGCGTACCTCCTCGTCCATCGTTCGTCGAGTCGTTGCGAAAGCAACTTTACGCGACTTATTTTCAACGTGCTCATTTGCGCCGCATATGTTCGCCCGCCCGCGAAGAATATTAGCTTCCACGTTGAGTGGAAGTGCGCTGTGAATTCATACGTATCTATGTTACTAGGATTTATTACGTTCCGATTGAATGTAAGAATTTACGACAATGTAACATAACAGTACCAAATTTCTATATTCGTATAATACTATTAGACGAATAACTGCTATCGATTGCTGTGATAGATAATGCTAGTTTATCACATTGTTAAATAATTCTGTGTAACTTATTAAAATATATTATAAAATATATTAAAAAGATTATAATATTAAAATATATTATATTTCTGTAATATAATTTTGTATATTATCTTACAAATTAAAAGTTCGATTTTACATGTATTTTTATATTGTGGTAATTTGTTATCTAATTTCCAAAAAAATTTTCGAATTTCCGAATTTCCAAAAAAATCAGGTCAGGTAAAATATTTCTTTGAATAACTATATACACAAAAAACATATTATATAATTATAAAATTATATTAAATAATGTTAGTGAATAAAAACGTATTTAAGAAATAAATATAAATATTATTACAAACTGTAAATCATGGATATGATGTGTCGATCATAGTTGCATTAGACATAGAGGATTGCGTAATATTCGGACTCTGTATTTGAATTTTTTTTCTTTTTTTGCTAGATATTGAACCTTGGATATTTTGTATATTTATTAATGATAATTTATAATAAAATGTTAAAGATCATAGAACCATGCAAATTCATTCAGATGATTATGTTAATTTGATTTTAATTAAGCTTGAATAGCATAATTATTCATTGTTTACGTTCTGCGATAAACGCTAATAAACATAATTATACGACAGTAAAAATATATTTTCGTTGTCTTTTTCATGTATATAACAAAAGATATTTTATTTGCGTTGCATTATTATTAATATGCTTGTTTCTTTAAGACTTCTGCCTTTTTCTGTTTACTAAAGCTTGAACCGTCAGAAGTGAGAAAAATATATAAAGAAAATTCTTTCAAACTATATTAAAATGTCAGTATTATTTAATAAAATAACATTTGCAATTGACAGAATAGAATTGTAAAACATATTGTATCCTCTTGTGTTCTAATGATTAATAAATAATAATCATATATTTGAAATTGAATTATATCTAACGAGAAAACGAAACAGGTTATATGACAACTGTCGAATTGAGATAAATATTTTATTTTATTTTCCGAAATAAGAGAAGAGAGTTATCGATATATTTTACAAGTGTACTCTATCAAATGGAAACATTTTATTGAAAAACATAGTTTTATTTTAATATATTTTTTGTAAGAAATAAAGAAACAATGTAGGAGATGCCTTCTTACACAATTTTTAACGGTTGTATATGTTGCGTGCAACTTGGCAACATATTGATGCGTCTATTGCAACAACCAGGGAACGATTACGGTTAAACGTGTCGAGTAATTATACGATTATCGGGAATACCGATGATTACCGGGCATTCGAGGCGGTCGAGTTCTTGTTCGCGGCTTGTAATTTCGCGGCGTGAGCAAGATGGAGAAATGGAGAACGAAGATCTCGAAGGTCGGAAGTGACCATGAAACCGGTGCTGTTCTCACGACAATTTCGTTCTACGAAGAACGTACTCGTTGACCCACGTTTTACATATTCATAGAGGTTTTGCATAGCAACATGCATATGATAAGTAAGCAGTATAGTCGGAGATTAATGTTCACTGTGTGTCTGCATGATCCTTCCTGCAGACGTAATAACAGCTGAAAGAACTCTGGCTAAAACAATCATTGCACTTGTATAGAAACATAGTATATCAATTTTTTAAAAATAAAAGTAAGAGACGTCATCTTTCTCATTAAAGTCAATTTTTTATTTTACGGCAGAATTAGATTTTCATAAATAATCAATGCGATTTTGCATGAAAATCGAATAATATCGTAAATATTAATTATGCAAATCTTTCAAGATATCGAGGTTGTAATACCAGTCTCCTTAGAAACTTGAGCGATTATTTTTCATACAATGTCAACTATTGATAGAAAAGCTCCGATTAAACTTATTATTGTAAAGTTCATTTTAGTAATAATATTCAACTTGTACTATATTGTTACTCGTATTGAATAAATGATATTTATATTAGCAAAATTAAATTTACGAGTTTGCGAAAATCAAATTTATGTAAATTAAGTTAATAACAAGAGAATTAAGTTTGTGACGAGAAAATTATGTTCATAGCATACTAGTATTTTGCATCAAAAGTGAGAATTTCTATAATTCTGTCACAGATTTGATTTATAAAATACATTTATATATCTATTATTTTCAAAAGACTTTCATATATTCTCTCTTTAATATGATTAATCGAAACTAACTATGCATTGATTTTAGAAATTTAGATAACATTTTAAATTTGGCGAAAAGATGGAGAAGCAAAATAATAGGACCAAAATATCGATCTTAGTTCAAAAGTAATACCATTTAAAAATATGATATTTGAATATTATTATAAATTAGTTTTAACAATAAGTATATTATAATATATAATAATCCTCAAAAGAGAGAGAGAGATCACTAATTTATAGATCAATTCTAAACAAAATCATACGTAGACCTGTAACTTGTTCTTGTAAAACTTATGACTAATTTTATGAGTACGCATCGTAAGATGTGTTAATAAATATCTACTTCTTGTAAATCTTGTTACTAGTAAGAGCTGCTTGTAAAGCTGTTTGTAAATATTGTATAATGGTATAAGTACTTAAGTTTTTATAAGTTTTACGAGAATATGTTACGATTCTGCTTAGAATTTAGGCATTATATTTTTGTAAATTATCATTAAAATTGTTACAATTTGAAAAGGGTAAGGTAAAAGTTTTGAAAAAATCATCAAAGTTGTTATAATTTAAAATGGGACGTCTTTTAAGAATTGTGAAACAAAAATGATAAAAATAACATTTAATCATGTTAAGAATATATTCTTTCTTTCGGTATTATTTGATTATAGTCAATAATTTCCTGTCAAATTGGAAAACAGTTTTTCCTCTTTTTTGAAGTTTGGTCTACAATTCCGTAAACGTAGTTGTAAAAATTCATTAATTTACAGTTGGGTGTTCTCCTCGTATTCAATTTTGTTAATTCCGACTAAAGAAACTTAATTATTTTTTAGTTGTGTCTTTTAAAGTAAGGGAGCGATATTTAAGACAAGACTAACATACATAATTGCAACACCATGAATAGCGATAAAGAAAAGTAGGCCACAACGATTATTTCAGTATCCGAGAAATCGTCTTTGTTGAAGCCCTTGAAAGTAGATGATTTCGTATGCGAAGAACGTTTCGAAGTTTTGTCAGATAAAAAGAAACGAGCAAATATGTATGCGCTGATGATTTTATGAGCAGAAATATATTCTTGGGAGACAAAGTAAAATAATGATGTAATGTTATCAAATATTATAATATGTAAAGTTTAAAATAAGCAAGATTTATAAGTAATGCAACTTAGAGCGTAATTTGTGATAATAAGGTGACTTTATACTAATACAATTAAATAATTATAACATAATAAATTAAGCAAATTTAAAGCATTTAGAACAATGTAATAATATACAACGCGCGCGCGCGTGTGTGTGTGTGTGTAATCTAAACATATTTTAAATTTGTATAATTAAGAAAATTTAGTACCATTTTAAATTCTTATCTTGTTTAAATTCTTATGCTATTTTAAATAACATTATTTTAAATTGTATTAACGAAGATTATTTTTATTATAATTATAAATATACGTATAGAGAAAGTTTCTTTTGTTTAATAAAAAAGCGAACATCTTTACAAAGAAGAACAAAGAAGGTAACTTTGAAGAAGCGGTAAGCAGAACGAATTGTACATTGAAAAGAGGGAGTCTCTTCCGGTGAAAGGACGTGCAAGAGGACAAGGATAGCATAATGGCTTTGACTACAGGAACCAACCGGAAGCAACACGAGACACCGGATCCCATACAAATGCCCAATTAATGTACCCGCTTATGGGTCTTCGTAGTCTGCTACGGATAAACGCGGTACTGGCGAACTTCATCTACTATTCCGATGTGTATGAGGCATCATTCGTATCCTTCGTATACGTCCTTAACGATGATACTTGGTTCTCGCAGTCGCGATCCACGATTTATGGCGTCATTTGTTCTCACCGGCGGTTGTGCGATCGCGAGGAAGATATTTGGTGGTCACGAGGGTGAAAAGGGATTCCATGAAATGTATGTTAGTCTCTGGTAGAGGATTCAGAATGGGAATTCAGCTCTTTCAAAGCTTCATAAAATTTATTCTGACAAAATTAATTTTGCTTGATTGTTTATAAAAATTTCTTGAGCAAACTACTTATTGTTAGGCTTTATCTATTCACATAAGTTTCTGTTTACAATTGAATATATTTTCGTAATAGAAAATCATTTATTTAAAAATGAAATTGTTAAAATAGATATATCATGTCGTTCTTAATATAATAGAAATGTGTTTTATAAGAAACATGTTGTGTGTCACTTTGAAAAAAAGCAGAAAATTGAACACACTCATATGATAGTAAATGTGTTGTGGAATAGAATGCGAACTTCAATATAATACTGCAAATTATGTTACGCATGGTTGAAATGAAAAATAATACTCTGGTTTCCCAACAAATAATTTAAACAGGAATGAGGACAGTTATACAGGCTACACTATGCATATGCTAAGATAGTTTCGTTCGCAGGTGTCTTCTCTAACTGACTCGTTTATCACTGTCTACGTATTAATCACTGTGACAGGATTGGTTTGTATTTTCATTGGACCGCAAGTTTGCATCACTGCATTATGACTACTGTCCGTAAATGTTACTCCATAAAACAGAACAATAATTGTCTTCTTTGTAATTCCGTACACCGTAAAGCGTAATTTACGGCCTTACTATTGCAACCGTCAAAGCATTTGCTAATCGGAATTCCAAGCTGTCTATAAATCGCTGCCTATCTCTGACGTCATTTCCTGGGAACTTCGTCTGCGACATACTAATGACCGCATAATCGTGACCAAACGCGAGGTGGATACACCTGTCGACACATCGGTTGCCAGATTGGCTTCAAGAGTGTGAATTTCTTTCAATTCCCGATTTAATAATCTATTTTTAGACTTTCTAATCATAATTTATCAACATTTTAATTAATATAGATCTTTACTTTTTTTTAATCCTATTTAAAAACTTTAAATACATGTTTTTATAAGATTCTTTTTCCTCTATACGGATATCTTATCTTCATAACTTAAAGATTCACAGATGTTGTTGCATAGATATTTAATTCCGTAGATTATTCTATGAATAGAAAGCAGTTCATGCATGTGGCATATGTGAATCTGTAAGTGAATTAACGCTATCAATTCTTATTTCTTGAAAGAAACACGTGGCCTAAAAGCCGTAGCGCTAAGAGGGCAAGAATATTCCTGGCGAGGTTATGCACTACACAGTGAATACGAAACCAGCAATGAGACAAATCTAATCCTCCTTAGTGGCAAGAAGCCAGTTTTAATGATTATTAATAATCAGTATTCATAGAGAGGCAAACGATTACACTACTCGAGAAAAATGTTTTTAATTAAAACTCACGTTTTGCAAACTTTCTCTTCCTCCGAATAGCTTTAGGTACAGTCGTAAAAAGTCACCATAAGAGATAATCTCGAGATACGTTTCGCAGATATTCCAGCAAGCTTTAAAGTAAATGTACCAAATTTAAATTGACTATCTGAGATAACAAGAATTTCTCTTAAAGATATCCTGATATATTTTATATTTTCAGTGATTTTTGTAATTTATGTTATGTATTTTGATTTTTTTTAAATTAGCTAATATAAATTGTATTATCATTTTAAAATTAAAATAATTAAAAAAGAAACAAAAAATTTTTTTAGCCGAGTTTTAATCTTGAAAGTAACATGGCTAAGTTTTTAGTATATATATTCTGTCTATACAACAGGTAGTTTTATGCATACCCACCATATATACATATATGATACGATTAAATCATTTGATTTGCAATTTGATTTGATTTAAATGCAATTTTCTTCCCCAAAAAAAATTGAAAGGAATTCTTCTCAAACAGTTGACAACTTTATTGTCATTTTTGCAGCATTTTTTATTTTGAAGTTCCATTTGGATGTAATAACTCGGGAGCTTCAATTCCATAAACGAAATTTTAGTCTTAAAAATGAGCTCTAGCGGAAATCAAAATGCACGTTGCGCTTCCGGCGATGCGTAGCGTGCAGCAACTCGTTCTTCTGCCGTATTTCGGAAAGGTACATCGAAACGTCTTTCAACGCAAAAATTCCAGTACTCCCTCGCTTGTTCGCATTTGCATGCACGATCCTAATCTCGCGTTGGTCTTTTTTTCCGGCCTATAAGTTGGTTCATTCGCAACGTCTCGCGCTTCGGCGCATCGTGCTGCGAAAAAGGCGAAATCGAGTAAGGAACGATGGCGTGGAAGGTTGCTGGTTGCATATCGGAGCATCGAACGGCGATCGATTTGAAATGCCTGGCTCGAAAATTCATTGAAAAACTTATCACGTTTCGCAGGTTGCGATTTAATTGCACAAGTTGTGAATGGGCCCGTGAGATGCATAGAAGAAGATCGAATCGACACAAGTGACCGCATTGGCCACCGGTTGGCCACAAGCATTTCGTTTGTGGAAGTCAGACACCTGTTTGTATTGAATAAACGCTTTCTCACGGAAGCGAGCAAATTATCATTACATCGACTAATCTTACAGAATGTAAACAAATTGCTTTTCATCACGTGAAGCTAGTAAAAGCAACATTTTGTTATATCAATAATTTTCTGATGCTGACTTTGATAACGATCAAGATTATTTACTATGATCTATATAATATTTTTATTACATATAAATTTATTGTAAATTGCATTTTACTTAATACTTATAAAATTATCTCGTGTACGAATGGTATAAATATAAAAAATTTGTTTAGTTATTTTAAATTTCGTAGACATTTTAGGTAAGATGAAAATTGAATAATGACTTAGTTCCTATGGAAAATTAATTACATCAATATTATTACTCTCTACTCATCAATATGATGAATATAATATAACACATATTGTACATACCAATTACATCGTCGAATAAGAAATTGTAATACTGATGTAATATTAGTATTAGTTTGTGTTCTCTCTGCGGATTGCTTTTTACATAAAAGCATGTTTAAATTACATCTGTACCGTAACTTTCCAAATTTTAACTAATAATCACGAACAATTGAGCAAACCATTTTATGCTAGCATGAAAAGCTACATGGTACTTTTAATTTATAATTGTATTATTGCGTTTGTTCATTATGCAGATCTTATAAAGCTCGATCGATGGACTATGCGCAATACTTTGATGCACGTATTCCGCGACGACGTGCCGCAGACATCCTAACGGAATATTCGGTGCGATGCAAACATTCCAGCAGGCGCGATCTGCATCTCATATCCGCCTGCATGATCCGACGTTGCGTCGTATCTAGTTTGCACGTGAATTACATTACAAATGCAGTTACAGAGACCAGTGCCTTCGCGCTCTTATTTTAATTCTCACGTTAATAGCCTTAAATGTGATTACAATAAGCTTGACAGTATCCCGACGGCAGAGCAGGAGAAGCATTATCTACAATAGAATCAGCTATATTGTTAAAGTTATATTGTGTATATATATATATATATTGCTTTACGGATATTTTGTATGTATGTATATAGATTCTCCTATAAAATTAGCACTCTATTTTTAAAGTTTTGATATAATTAATTAAGTTCTGGTTCAAGAAAAAATATTCTAAAACTATTGATACATTTTAAAACAATTGCGATTGACTATGTATAATAAAAGATAGAAATCCAAAGCGAACAAATTGACTATAACTTATTAACATTTAGAAGTACGACATTATGAATGACGGAATTTCATTGATTTCATCTCAATTTTTTAACAAGACGATTAACTTCATTTTCTTTTTTCGTTTTTGTTTTTCTTTTTTTATTTTTCTTTACCAATTGTTCAAATTTTTCTTTTCACATTCTACTTGATCAATAATTTGTATAAATTTTTCTTTTCTGTCAAAAAAAAATTATACGTATTATTAATCCCTATGACAGAGGGTTTGGATGCCTCTTTATTTCGTATCTGACCACGACTAAACTTTTGATCGATCTCGAAATATTCGTTACACTGACTTTCGCACACGGATAATATCCGTCCCTCTTGGTAGTAATGGACGAAAAATTTCGGTCCGTTTAGAAGGAAAAGGGGAGGGCATAAACCAGCACCTTCGGTATTTAATAAACATTCCGCGAAAGCCGCAGTTTCGCTGGAACGCAGGAGGGGAGAGGAAGAGAGGAGAATTTGTCTTCCGCCCCCCTCCCCCTTACCCCAACTGGTTGCCTTTTTACACCGTATTTTCCCCCGCGAAGGGAAAGGGCTTAAAATTTTCATTCGATTTCCGCGGGAAATCCGATCCGTCGTTGGCAACCGCGGGTATCCGGTCGCTAGGGGCTGCGAAATTAATTAAATCGTTAACTGCGGACGAGTTTGCCGTAGTCTGGACCGATATATCCTGCAGCGCTCTCCTCATCCTTTCTACTCTTCCCCGCAGCACGGATCAGCCTCTGGGCAAATCTTGATCCCCAGATTTCAGTACATTTTTCGTTATGTTTCGGACATTTCGGTTAGGCACAACCCGTTAAATGCGTTTCGTTAAACGCAAAGAGGATCATTGTCACAGAAAGTTTTTATCCGGGTAGATTGAATTGATGACGATCAAATTTTCCAAGCAAAAGACTTTGCTTTAGGATTTACAATTGCTCGAAAACTGGTACCGCCCCCCATATCAGTATCGCTTCTACAAAATACTGATCGAGAATAATTCGCAAGGAGATAGATAGATAGATAGATAGATAGATAGATAGATAAATAGATAGATAGATAGATAGATGGGAGGGGAGAGAGAGAGAGAGAGGGGGAGAGAGAGAGGGAGAGGGAGAGAGAGGGAGAGAGAGAGAGCGCGCTATAACGTTATAACCCTTATTAATAAAAAAATTTATTATTGTATAAAAAACTAATATTAAAATAATATTATTATTATTGTTGTTTAAATATAATAATGAATTTCATCAGGCAATATATGTCTTATATTGTATAATTTATTAGTACAAGTCTATAAAAATAAATTGTTACTTTTATTATAATATTATCTAAATGTAATAACGAATTTCAAAGCAGAGTATATTTTATATTATTAATATCTCTTATATATTGTATTTCATTGTACAGTAAGCATTATAAAATGCAGTCATGGCATTATTTGTCAGCATTATGGGCCGTAATTATTTGCACATAAAGCGTATTGGTGATTTCCGGAAACACGATCATACGCAATTGTACCGTATAAATTTGATATCAACTTCTATGGATACATTGCGCGCACAATAAATCGATGTATTCTCAATTTCAATTCGCTCTAGCATGGCTACGCATAGCTTGAAACGCAGCATCATGTTCCTTTGATATCGCGCGAATTGGATAGCAACATTTGACAGCGAGCCACAATTTTCACATATTAATGCTCGTCATGTTTAGCCCTCTTGTTGCCCGGTGAATTTGCATAGTTCGATATTAATATTAATACATTAGTCCATATTATTAGGGCACTGAAATATTAATTAATATGATGCGAGTCACTATTGCATATCTAATACACGCAGCATTTATGCAAAAGTGAATACTCAGAAATGATAATACAAATCCAGATTTAATCATTGTTGCCAAAAAAACTCATGTATCCTGTAGATTGTACAAAACGAAACGTTACTATCATATGGATTTTATAATTTCTGAGCAAATATTGATTTATAAAGCTTCGGATATATGTAATACATAAAATTATTAATATACATAAAATTATTAATTAAAGAGTGTACAGCTTCATTAATTCACACATAGTTTTGAGAATCAAATTTTCTAATAACAAGATGAAAAAATTTGTATCCTGCATCATCTGAATTTAAAAGCAAAATTTGCATTGTTCGTAATATGTCGTAATTTCAACGAGAAATTTTATTATTTCGATTTTTTTAATGCACACCACGTTCTTGTAAAATAAGCGGTGCGTTAACACCGAGAAGATCCACAAGAGAATTGAATACGCGTGACAGGGATGAGAGACACAAGGATAGACTCGAGAGATATATTCGAGTATTTTGCCTAGCCTATCCCTCGCGATGCCGAATTTACATAAGCGGCTTTTCTCTAGGTGAAGCTTTTCTCTCGGTCCTAAACAAATATTGACCAGGTCGCCTCTTCCAGTGGTCGGCACCATCGTCAAATGGTCCATAGCTAGCCACTGTCCGCATTATCCGTAAACGCTTATTAAACGGTGGGCGAGATGAGAAATCATGATGTCACTTGTAACCTCGACTCGAGACGTGAGTCAAAGTTTAAGAACGTCAATATCGAACAAAACACTCGGTTTTTTTTTTCAATTAATTGATGCTGCTACTTGCAGTCAAGAATATTATATGGTAATTGTTAACCTTTTCTGTAGAATATTAATCCTTCCTTTATTCATGACATTCTATGTTATAAATGATAATTGATCATGAATGCCATTTATAAAAGTTTTAATGAGTTCGCTAACAAGTTTAGATAACCAGAACTCGATATAAAGAAAATAGAAAAATAGTTTTACGTAATGCTTGATAAAAGAATTTTTTTCATGTTTAATATTCTAATTCTTTTGATGTTATGCAAAGTCTATTATCATAATGGCACATATAAAGTGCTGATGCTACTTATGAAATAATCAATAATGATTCTGAATATTATAGACATGATAAACATAAAAAAATGGAGAGAAGAAATAAGGAAGATTATATCTTTGAATTGTCTTCGATATTTATATATATATATATATAACTACATAAAATATCAGTTAATTGGACTATCTAGTTATAAGAAGCACAATAAGAATGAGTAATGCACTTAATTTATCTACTACGTAATTTTCCAGTAATAGTATTCTGTAATAGTATACGTTCTCTCCTAATGACAATTGACTATAGCTATGTTAATCATTCGATTGTATGATTACTCAGCCAGACACGTTTTCTCACTAACTAATTAAGTATATAATTGTATCAAGGATGAATATTCACATAGGTATTATTTTTAAGGCGACTGTCTTCCGGGTGTTATTATTGAATTATTAAGATCGCACATGTTATTAACGAAATACGCCTTTTCACATTTTGTCATGATTCATGATGACGCGACACTGCAAACAATTGCTAATGGGAGTTATGCTTTATCGTTACAGAGCGCAAACTGTTCGTTGGGATGCTATCGAAAAAATTCACAGAAAACGATGTTAGGAACATGTTTAGCGCTTACGGAATGATCGAGGAATGCTCGGTGCTGAGGGACAGCACCGGGAAAAGTAAAGCCTGTGCCTTCGTTACCTTCGCTAGTAAGCAGTACGCGATCAATGCCATCAAAGCTCTGCATCATTCCCAGACAATGGAGGTGAGTACAATTATAATATAAACGAAGGAGATATTTTATACAATATTTTTAGATGATATACGACCTTACACTTGAAAGTTAAATAAAAATTTGATCTTACAATTAGTTATTAATCTTAAAATGAGTGGAACTATTAATTTTGTAATTAATTAATATTCCTAATTTTGACGAATAAAAAATTATAGATTTTATACAAATAATATAATTTAATTTGTCAAAGTATTGAAGTCTTGATATCAGGAATTTCTAAGTTTTGCGCGTAAAGCATGGTAATAAGTGTTCAAATGATTAGCTAGTTTATTACAACTTAAACAGCTTTACTATAACATTTTGATTAATAATCGCAATAACGTGATCTAATATTCTATCTCTATAAATAATAAATTGAGTGACAACTTTTCGTACAAAGATGATGCAGCTTTTATAAGAATATGACATGTTTCATTCATTTACTTACTTCTTTAATCACGTACCGTTCATTAATCTATCATATAATATTAATTTTGTCTTTTATTCTTTCATTGACTTTTTTTTTGTATCTACGTTTTCTGCAATTAACTGAAAGATAATAATGAAAACTTCTTTGAAAAGTAGTTTGTGGAAATAATGAGCAATTCAATGAGGACATGCAATCTGCTCTCATATTTATATTGCAAGAAAGAACTGGGTCGTGAGTACTTCGATCTTTTAAGCGGAGAAAACAGTATCGTGAAGGCTGGTAGATGACGACACAAAGCGGGTCGCACACAAAGTCTTCGTAGATCGTTTCTTTTCATGGCAATTCAACCGAGTCGTCGAATGTATTGGCTCGATGCCATTGTCACTCGACGAAACATCCATGTGTGTATCTACAATCCGACTAGTCACCTCAGTGAAATATACCGATTTAACTCGGGGTAACTAAAACCGAGCGAGAGAGTAAAGACGGCCGCGAACTGGTCGACACCTTCGCGATTCAAAGCTCGCCAAGCTTTTCCATTCCACCTTCTTTCATTGCTCTATACTACTACAGCTATCTTCTCGTAAGCTTTCGCAAACGTTAGAGAGAAAGAATTGGACAGGTAAATTACCGAATCTCCATAGCATATCGCTTGAAAATCGTAAAACAATACTATCAATATTGTAACGAAGAATATTCTATCTTTTTACTGTAATCTTAACAAAAATTTTTACAAGGAAACAATGGATCCTATATTGCGACTTTTGAAAGATTTATAAATATTTTCTCTAGGTATAAAACTGATACTTTCTTAAATATTATATATTTGATATCTTCATTATATTATTTGATTCATTTTCGACACAAATATATTAACATATTTCTTTGTGAATATTTTTGCGCCATAGGTTATGATACATAAGACTTTTTTTAATTTTAAAGTGAAAGATAAACTTTTTCCATTTATCTGTTTATATAATATTAAATATTTCAAGTATCAAATATCAAGATATTTCCTCTAATGCGATTTCATGGTATGCAGTTGTTAGCTATACTGTTTTGTTCCATTAGTATAAGAAATACTCATTTAAATACTTAACAACTTCATTAATCACTTCATGAGATATATTTAGCGACGATATGCCTTTGCAATGTACTATTTCGACTGGTAAAAGCGAGTGTTGCCAAGACATACGGGCACGAAGGCAATTCTACTTTAATATCACGAATATTTCCGGCTGCAGGTTCTTCGAACTTGCCCATTCGTCACTACCGGCACAACCGGCACGCCGATTTCGCGTCTCCAATTGCAGGCGCATTGTACATGGTGCATCGACCTCGCGATTCGTGTGTATATCGTCTCGCGTATCGTCGAATGAGTTTCTCTTTCCACCAATGTAATACTCGATCGCCGGCAAATCCCGTTCTCACGCCAATGTTGAACTTGGACTTGAACCAATAATATATGTCGGATTCAGGTGTATAAAACGATGCACGGTACGGAATACGGCAAATGTTCTGAGTTAACGGAAGGAATGTCAAATTATAGCAAAAATTTGTTCGAGAATTTGGATTAACATAAAGCGAGATATTATCACTAAAATATTAATACACTTTTGAAAATAAATAAATATTTCTTAGTTAGAATTTTAATAAAAATTAAATAGAAAAACTAATTATTTATTCATTTTCTTTTAAATACTAATCATTTAGATATTTAATTGTTATTATGAGACACAGCAAAATTTATTTTTATAAGTCTCATAATTCTTTCAAGATTGATGAATTGATAATAACACAAAAAAACTTTTTTATAGATCATAATATAAATTATTACATGAAAAACATTTCAAAAACTATAACTCTATTATATAATTTTATATAATTTAAATATTTGTTGCTGTGTGCAAGCATTAAATTTTTTGTTCATAATTTTTGTTTGAAATTTTAATTGCGACGTTAATCAACATTTTTTGTTAAACAATTGTAACAATGTAAACGATTGTTTACATTTCTTATATTTTATATATTGTTTACAATTACGCAGTATCAACGCATTGTGTAATTTTCAGGGTTGTTCGTCGCCATTAGTCGTAAAATTCGCCGATACGCAAAAGGAAAAGGACCAGAAGAGGATGCAGCAACTCCAGTCGAATCTCTGGAACATCGCGGGAGTCAACATCACACCGCATTACCTAGCCGTACGTATACTTAATATTTTATAATAAAAGCTCTTTGGCCGATATCAAAGATTCCATTTGCATCGAGAATGAGAAATCTTCATGGCTCTATCGTTTGAGCGTCTTACATTCGTATGCATTATCTATCCTTTGTGACTTTCTACATAGTAATCTCAATTTTGTTATGTAAAATATATTTAAAAAAAAGAATTCAAACGTTTTTTTGAAGAACATGATTCATATTCTTCGAACACGTATAGTGGCTACTCGCATCAACGCTTTGTTTCTATTGAACGTTTCATGAGATTTGCATAAAGCTCCACAAGCATTGTCAAATTTGCAAATTGATCCTTTCTCAGCAGAAATTTAATGAAAAATTGATTACAAATTTAATAATCTTCAAATTCTATAAGAATAAAAGTTGTTGTACTAATTCTATTTAAATAAATTAATGATTTTTGGTAAAAAATTAAAATAGGATAATCTCTACAGATTATTTATAAAAATTTTGAAATAAATATGATAAATTTGTGAAATATAACAGCGACTGTGATTAATGATTATTATTCACGTTTGTACTTATAGAATGATGCGCATACTTTGGCGCCTACATCGTTGCAGCTTCTGCAACAGTTGCAGGCGACGACGAGTGCCGCAACTCCAGTCGCCGCGAACGCGGGAGCGGCTAATGCACTGTCGAATGTACAACATCAGTTACTGTTACAACAACACCTTGGCCTTGGTGCGGCAACACCTGCGCACGCAGCACCCCCCGCTGTACCTAGTCCAGCAGAAATCAACCCTGCGAATTTGCAAAGTTTAGCCACCCTCGCGTCTTTGAGCAACACTGCTGGTGAGTATGGTCAGTGTCGATTATTAATTTTTTATTTCCGCTTATTTAGTTTCCAATTTTCGATGACGATTTAAATAAGATTAGTAGAAATCCAATCTCCCTTGAAATGAGATTAAATATTTTCAACACGATGATGTTCAATTGTTATACATAAATTATTGGAATTATTATCCATTCGTATTAACATTATTCCAACAATTATTAAACTTTTATTGAATTATAGGTGAATATTAGTGCATGTACGTATATAAATACATATATTGAAATTAATAAATAATTATCATCTCTATTATCTCACGCTAGTTTGTGTGAATATTATTATGTAATAATAGATTAATATATATTCTTTTACTTTCTTATTTTCAGTTTAAGATCGCAAGAAAATTTTATGAAAAATTGTATTATAATATTTAAAAAAGTTGATAACATTTTTTATTTTGTTCTTTTGATATGTGTTACTGACATTTTTTATTTACATATTTTTATTTACATATTGCACGAATGTAAATTTTTATGATTAATAAAAGAAATTTTCGTTGTATTATATAACACTCTTAAAATATATTCAGTCATTAATGCATTTACATTTATATCATACATTACGTCAATTCTTTCACATTTCTAATATTAGTATGACTGACGTGTGCAATTTTTAAACTTATCCCTTTTAAATATGCAGGTTTAACTTTGTCGCGTCACCTTTTGACCCTATACTCTATACTAGTGTTCCAGTACTTATAGAAGACCTATTTTCGTGAACAAGTTAAAAACGTAAATCTTGAATACGGGTAAATTTAAATATTTAATTCCTCTTGGGAGAGAGTTTATTTCTGCTCAAAAATATTTCGATTGCACACCATCAAATTTCGATGTAAAGTATCATAGAATATGATCGATCCGCTTGGGCTAGCAAAATGAGACTTTATCCGTTTCTTCGCTAAAATTACTCGTCCGCACTAGTCATATCAGTGTCAGAATAAATTATATCATTTCACGCTTATATTCTCCAACTTCCACTGCGTACAATCGTGTCCCATGGGTCATATCTTTTCGAAAGTTATAACGAAACGTCCTGCGCCAGTTTATCAGGCAATAATAAAAATAAAAATTCTTTGTTTAATGGGATCAGGAAAAATGCTAGGATGATGATATACATACCTCAATACGAATCTATCATTGACTTTACTTTGATACATGTATTTATTAGTTATTACTGCTCAACTTACATACGTTATTTGATGATATTTTAGTGTCACGCAATGAGTTCATATATGCACAAATTAAACGTATACATAGAATGACGTATAGTTTACTTTTAATATACATGAAAAGAGAACTTAAAGCATGACTTAAACAAAGTAAATATTTTTAAAACACTTATACTTAATGCATTAATTAAAATATTAATGTTTTGAATATTCCCCCCCCCCCCAAAAAAATGCCATTAGAAAAATTAAAACTGTTTTATGTGTGTTGTTAAATTATTTCGGATTAGGCAGAATTTTATTTAAGCTCTTTTTACGAATTATTAAATAGTACGCTATGTTCATCATCGGTATACAGAACATTGAAAATTTCTAATAAGTTCTGATATATTATATTGCAGCAAATGCGGGTGTCTCGCCAATGAGTATGCAGAACCTTGTTACTCTGGCAGCTATGACCGGCGGAAACGGCAATCTCCAGGTGTCGCCAAACAGTGAGTAAAGAATATTTTGCGAGACGCATAATCGCAGAACACATTATCGTACATTAATATACAGCTGTAGGTTTCATGCGGAACTATCCGATGCTTCGAATTATATGCATAACTTTGGACTATATTATATTGTCCTTCTACCGATTATACAAAACACCTGTATGCTCATGCGTCACGTATGTTACTCGCGGTAGAGACGGAGTTTAATGATTGCATGCGTTGTTAAAGTTCCAGGCGAACGGTGAACTGTCCACGCTTTTATATATATGCATGGTAAAGCGGCCAAAGTCGTGCCGCGATTATAATGGCAGTAATAATGCAACTGCGCGTGTCTATATGTATCTTCGCAAACTGTATTAACAGCCTTTAATCATAACGATGGTACGATGAGAGCAAGATGTTGCAGAATATATGTACAATTAAGCAGTAAATTTGTTCTAGAAATCAGTCAAAAGAAAATAATAGTTCTACAAATGAACATCTAAGTAATTTCAATTTCACATTTACGAGTCGCATTATGTTTTAAAAAAATAGAAAATTTCGAAATAATATCTAATGAATTTGGTTAATTAATTAAATGATGGTGTAATTAGTATTTTAATAGGTATAGCATTTTGATAAATTAAATTATTGTCAGAATATATAGTTTTATGAATTTTCTTGTTTTATCATTTTAATATCAATAACATTAATATCGGTAAATTAATGACATTCTGACTGTTTTATTCTAAAATATTATCTATTTTTGTAAGTTATTTCAAAAGAAACATTTATATCAGATTTAATCATTAAATAAAAATAAACAAAATTTATGAATCTGAATAATATATATATATATAAATTTCAAATTTATGGAAGAACTTGTATATTAAAAGTCTATTTTCACATTTATACTAAAAATATTTATGTTTGTTTCTACATATATAAGTTTCTTTTTCTATTTATTAAGAAAATTCACTGATTAAATTTAAATTAAGAAAGAATAATTAATCTATTTGTGATATTGTGAAATGTGATAAGAAATTACCAAGGAAGGATATTAAATTAATCAAAATTGTATCAAAATTTTTAGTAATTTATATCTTCATCATATTGTGTGTATATTGAATTCCATAAATGTATTATAGAAAACCAGGTAAGGTATACGATTCCGTAATTAATTGCGTAATTACCACTCATCTATATTAAGAAAACATATCTTTTGCATGCTCATAACGCTTTTTGTATAATTTATGTAAAGTCAACAACAAAGTAAGTCAAGTATGCAGATTGCTTCGTTGCGTTTCACACATAAAGAGTACAGTATAGGTACTATTTGTATAGGAACAAATTTTTCAAATAATTATAATGAACAATCCAATCGACAGAAATAGTAAATCTTAATATTGCAAAATAAGAAATTAGAAATCTAGAAATGTGATTATAAGTATTTTCTCGAATTATGTCTTCAATAATTATATCTTCAATAATTCATTTTATATTTAATTATTTAACTATATACATATGTATGTACCATAAAAAAGTGAAAATTGTCTTTTGAAAAAATCTTTTAATTAATAAAATTAATTGACATTGAATTATTTATTAACTACACATTAAATTATAATAAACATGGAAAATATGATTGTTAAGAAATTATTATATCTTATTGTACTTTTCTTAATTGTAAATGTCAATTTTATCACAATTTATTACAACTATTGTACACAAAATTGTTTTTATCGGCTTATTTTATCCAATGAAATATTCAAATAATAAATTGTTTATATTATGTGTAATGTTACAACGTGACAAAAAAAGATAAAGATTGTAAATATTTTTTGCAGACGTAACCAATTCACCTTGCAACTTGATTCACCATATCAATTCGATACAAGTGAAGCTGTTGACTGTACAAATTGTTTAGTGGCAGTTAAAAATATAATATTGGCGACATCGTCGGAAAAATTGCGTCAAAGCTTTGTGTGTTTTTCGTGATTATATAATATTATCGACTCTGCTTTTGCTAATATCGCGAACGTGTTTTGTGTTTCAGCATTAAGCGGTCTGGCGAATTCGACAGCAGGTATGTCGCTATGTACGTGTCGTATTGCCTGGTACAGTATTAACAATTACTAAATTAATTTCGATCATGCAAAAGGGTCCCTAAACCCATTGATGATCTGATTTTCTCATTTCGCTTATTTAATAATGTACGTGTACATGCACACATGTGCACGTGCTTACATTTTCCCTCCCTTGCCCTTCACTTTTCAAATTTCCTCATTCTCTGTTTCTATCTTCATATAAATTTTCACGGTACATAGATGTAAACTCATATGATTATGATTCTCTTGTATAATTATAACATAATTTTATAAAAGATTATTCTGAGTTCAGGATATTAAAGCATCATTTCGATAAAATTACTCTCTAAATTCTTAGGAGTGAAATCTTACTCTAAAAAGTCCAAATTTTTTTTGAACCAGCCTTAGAAAAAGTGGCTTAATTTTTTTAAGAGTGAGATTCACTCTTTATAGAATAATATTTACTCTAAAAGTTTAAAGACTACTATAATTAACAGCTAATTTTATGATAAAGAATTAAATATATAAAAATTTTTAGATATATTAAAAATCGAATCTACGTATATATTTTTAATAATCAATTTTCTATTAAAATGTTTTAAATAATTTCTTACCTATTTATTACTATTAATTTCTTTCTGTAGAGTTTACCATAAGATTTTTAATATTTATTATGATATTTTTGATTGTGTAAAAGTAAATATAATTGAATTAAACTTATTTAATTATCGAAAAATTAAAATCACAATATATAGAATGTCTTTTTTTAATCTTTATCTTAAATTAGGTCTAATAGAAAATATATTTAGACAAAAATTGTATGGCTTGATAGGGCACAAATAATGATAAGTAAAATTGACTTTCGAAAAAAATTAATTTATAGCATGATTATACGAAAGTCATGGCTACTTTGTAAAATAAAACAGTATGGTTTTTATACATAATGATTTCTTTAATTATTCTGCATTTAAAGGTAAAGACAAAACAATCAATAGTTTACAAAATATTTTATATTTATTCTGGCACATTTTGACACAAAATATAAAATATCCAATAAATTATACAATTATCGTATTATTAATTTTTTGATGATTAATCACGCCGCGTGTATTTTATTTTGTTCTATACATATAAGAATTTTATGTAGGTATCTATTATGTATATAAGGACTTCTGTGTATCTAATTGTTATGCGCATAAAAATATTAATTAAGATATGATTATCAAAAAATTAATAAAATTACGAGATATTTTATTTCAAAATATATCAGAGAGAGAGAGCGCGCGAGAGAGAGAGAGAGAGAGAGAGAGAGAGAGAGAGAGAGAGAGAGAGAGA